>NC_071407.1:31307479-31467479 GCF_017976375.1 Cuculus canorus
GTGGACTATGTTGGAGTTATGGAAATGTTTGATACACCAGAGGAAATTAAGGTAAAATACTTTAGCTCTAAAAAGGAATTTATTTAGATGTTCAAGCCTGTAGCTGAAAGGAATTCTTAGGCCTCCTAGTATCTTGTACGTTACAGCACTTCAAATATGCAATCCCTATAACCTCTGAAGGAAAAGGTACCCTCTAGAAAAGCACCTCATGTTGATTTGAGAACAATAAAGATTTCAATCTTTTTTTTTTTTTCCTGGATAGCTTTGTCCAGGTGAATGCCTCCCCACTAGAAGGCTGAGTTGCAGCACTCTTTTCCTCTCTGGTCATTTGTTCCCCTTATGTTTTAAAGCACTCCTTAAATTGCTAACAAGCTACCATCAACTTTTTTCTCAGCCTCCCTTTTCATAAGCAAGGCATATGGTTTGGGGTTTTGTTTCTTTGTTTTGTACAGCTGCTTCATACTCCATAGATTAAATTTTAAGCTCTCTTTCTTTGCCCATCCAAGTGTTGAGCATTTGGCAAAACATATTAGCGTGATCAGCTGATTTCTCTCTCTGCCCCCAAGTATTTCATTCATTGCTTCCTGACTGGTTGCCTGTTTTAGAGAGATGGCTTGATCACTGTTCTTTTGCCTGTGTTAATATGTGTTTTCTTTGAAGGAGCCTGTCTAAATAGTTACTGAGGTTGCTCTGGGTTACCATTCTGACTATATAATTCACAGCTTCGTCACTTTTTTCATTTGTGAATCTTATTAGTGTTGATTTTTATGTTCATTCCCAGATCCATAGGTAAATTGTCGAGTGTCACTGGGCTTAGTGCTCATCGGTGTAGAGCTATGATTAAACAGTACAAACACTCAGATGATTCTGCTTCAATACTCCAAATTCCTTTTGAGCACTGTTTCAGACACTTTTCAGCCCATTTAATTAATTCTTTATGCAGTGTTTGTTATCTTTAAAAACTTCTACATTAACTCAGATGAAAAGTATTAAATTTTATATATTTGTGTGCTAATGTCAAATATATGGATGCTGCTACAAAACTAAGCTGATTTCATTTTTAAACAAAAGTATTTGACAACTTTTTTTTTAATTACTATACTTTTTTTTTTAATTACTATACATTAATTTTGTATTGCTTGGCTCCATTATTTTTTGTCCTATGATATTGATTATTTATTCCCTTAGGTCAGGTCAATAAATGTTGTGGATTCTAAGCAAGAAGATAGCGCACCTCCTTGTACTAGTCATAAATATGGTAAGTACAAATGCTTCTGCTTTAACTAAAGCAACAATGAATATACAAGGTAATACATGCTGTTATGAAGTTTAACCTAAGTTATAAGATTTCAAAAATACAGTGTGAAATGTGTATGGCTCATGGAATTTGTGCAGTTATCCCTAATGAGCACCACATGCTGGGATTCTGTTGGAGCAAAATTAACAGTGTAGTAGTTTGGAGTGGTCATGTTGGCATCTCCAAACATACCAGTGTAAAAAACCTGATGTTAAGGTCTGCACTTAAAGTTATCTTCCTTTGCAAACACTTCCAAGAACATAGCTTAAACCTGTGAATGCTACCTACTGAATAAACCAAACATCTTTGATCAGAAGCCTGTCCTTTGATCTAGGAGTTGGTTAAAATAATGATAGATTTATTTATTTTTAATTTAAAAATATTGTGTGATTTGTTTGAGGGAAAATTACTCTGTTAGGAGACTCAAAACTAGTAGATACTTTGATCAGGCATAGTAATGTATAATTTTTTTTTGTGCTCTTTTTTATGTAAAAACTTTAGGGGTAAAAGAAAACCAACCTGTGCTAGAAGATAAAGGAAATATTTCACAAGGTGAAGATTCTGAACAGAAGGAGTCAACTAGTGACCAGTCTAACCAGAGACCAGTCAGGGGCAAACGACGAAAAGCAGTACCTCCTGTTTCAGCTAAGCTGTGTGAAAAGAATTTCAATTTAAAAGAATTGCAAGGTCTGGAAAAAATGAGCACCCAAGAGGAGATTGAGGACATCAGTACTTCAACTTCAGTAACTAAAAATGAAGGAAGAGGAAGGAGAACAAGACGTTATGTAGAAGAAGAAATTGTTTCAAAGCACCTGGATCAGGAAAAAGTTGAAGCTGTTTCATTTGTGGGACCACATGGAGCTACTCAAAGACCCAGAAGAGGTAAAAGGAAAGAATTGCAGGAGTCAAAGCATCCAAGTGAGAATCATGAGTCTTGTGGCAAAGATTCTTCAATGCTACAAAAAAGCCCTGCAAATATGAAACAGACTTTGCAGGAATATGGCATCAGTGACATATTAGAAACTAAAGATGATCCAACTATGAAGACAGTAAGTGTATCTAGTAGCTTTCAAAATGAAAATTTTCAACTGAGGACAGGTTTAGAAAAAGCTGAAAACAAATCTAACGAAGGTGGTGTAGAAGACAGTGAAGAAATGTTTCAGTCACCTGGGAGGAGGTCTAGAAGAATAAAAAAGGTAGAAAACACAGAACCACTGGTTCCACCTAAAAGGGGAAGAAGGGCTAGAAATGGTCAAGTTAAACAAGATTCTTCAGAGGACCTTCATGGGACAAAGAAGCTTCGCAAAGACCCATCAGCAAACATGACACTAGGAAGTGAACAGACTTTTGACAAAGATACTGAGACTGCTACAGCTGAAGAATCTGAAAACAGAACTGAACTTGAAATAAAGATAACAGGGAAGAGAGCTAAGTCTTTAAGAAGTGCTAGAAAGCATGCAGCTGAAGGAAATGCAGATGTTTGCCGTGCAGCACTTGAAAATATAGAAAACATTCAGAATACCAGGGAAACTTCAGCTGAAACTGATAGTGAAATGCAATCATACATCAAAAATCAGATTAAAGTATCTCAGGGAGATAAAACAGAAAATGCTCAGGAAAATACAACAGAGGCATCTCAAAGATTAAAAGCAGAGTCTCCTGGAATGACAAACGAAATAGCAGTTAGTGCTCTGAACTTGGAAACAAACAGAGGTGCAATGCAAGAAACAAAAAGAACTAGAAACAGGAGAGGCAAAAAGGATTCTTTAGAGAAAAAGCCTGATGAATTTGCTGAAGATGTAAACAATGTAGAACTGGTTACTCCCAGACTGAAGTTGGAAACAGAAATGGATGAATCTTCTCTCAAAGGTTCTTTGAGCTCTGTTTGTGTCAAGAATACATACAAAGTCACAAAGGACCAGAACAACCCAGCTGGCACATCAATGCCTACTGCAAATAGTGACAGTCTTGTTCAAAGCCGTCAAAAACGGGCAAGAATTGAGCAGGGAACTGAAATCCTTCAAGAGAAGCAATCACAACAAAATGTAATGGTACATAGGAGAGGTAGAGGTAAAAAAGTTAATTTTGTACTTGAAGAAGCCAGTTCCAAAGCGGCCAGAGGAAAAAGGAGTTTACCTGGGACTGATGAAGGAACGACTCACAAAGACGGTCAACATGAGACTTGGGAAAATCCTGCTTCACAAGTAAGGAGGAGCAGAAGAAAGCAAGTTGATTCTACACCACACGTAGCTTGTTCTACCTTTATGGAAAAACAAACGCTAATTGCAGATCATGGTAAAGATGAAGCTTTTGTAATGGAGCAAGATACAGCTTCGGAAGCTACTCCCTCTTCAACAGGAGACAATCCACTGAGACGAGGGAGAAGACGAGAGGTTGGTGCAACATCACAAACATCTAGATTTCTTTCTACCAGAAAGAGGCGTGGGTTGCTAGAAGGTGATGATGAAAACATGACTGTGAGAGAAGATCAAAATCCAGCTTTGGGAAATAAAACTTTGCAGGCAAGAGCAAATGCATCAGCAAGAGGCAAAAAGAAAAAAATTGATCTAGCAGCAGAGGCAGAAAGTTCATCTTCTCTCCAGACAAAATGTGGCTTCTCTGAAACTGATGTTAAAGAGGACACTACTAATGTGGAACAAAATATGCCTTTGGAAACAGTGTCCTGTGCAAAACAGAAGCCATTAGGAAGGGGCAGACGGAAAGAAACTGCTCTAGTATCACTCAGAACTAATGACCTTTCTCTTAGAGGAAAATGTAGTTTGTCAGCAGATAATGGTAGTGAAGAAGCTCCGAAAGAAGATCAAAATGTTCCATTAGAAACTTGTGATTCATCTGTAAAAGAAAACCAACTGAGAAGAGGCAGAAGGAAAGAAACTACTCTGGCATCACACACAACTAATTGCATTTCTCTTAGAGGAAAACGTGCTTTGCCAGGAATTCATGGTAGTGAGGAGGCTCCTGAAAAAGATAAAAATATTCCATTAGAAACCTGTGATTCATCTGTAAGAGAAAATCGACTGGGAAAAGGCAGAAGGAAAGAAACTGCCCTCTTGTTAGAAGCCACGAGGTCTATTCAAGGGAAAGAGGGTTTATCAAAAGAAAGTGATCGGAAGAATAATGGAAAAGCAAAAAAGCTATGTTTGGAAAATTCGATTTCCCAGGAAAAAACTGATATTTCAGAAGGGAACTCCAAGCAAACAATCACTTCAGTGGCTGTTAGTTCCACCTCTCTTCGAGAATTGCTGGAAGATGGTAAAAATGAAACTCCTAAAGAACAGCAGAGTATCCTTTTGGGAGCAGCTTCATCTCCAAAAGATAATCCATCAATAGTGGGCAGAAAGAAAACAATTTCTTCCAAATCTGAAGAAACTACTAGTTCCACTTCTCTCAGGGCAAAACCTGTCTTGCCCCAAGGTAAAGGTCAAAAGAGGATTCTGAAAGAATATGAAGATACATCTCTAGAAAATAATTCATCCCAGGAAAACACGAGGCAATTGAGGAATAAAAGGAAAAAAGTACAATTCACGTCAGAGGCAGCTACTTCTATGTTTAAGAATGGTGACTTGCCAGAAAACATTAACACTTTGGAAACTCAAGATGTGTGTTTGACATCCAGTGGGTCTGAAAAAAATAATCAGACTGGAAAAGAGGTTAACCCTGTAAAACAGGCAACTTCCACTTCTTGCAGAAGAAAAAATCCGTTGCCAGCAGATGACTTGGCATCCAAAAAATTAAAAGCAGGTGAGAAGGATTTGCTTTCTAATTTTTAAGTGTAGCTAAGTTACTTATAGATACAGCAATAATGTGTACAAAATTCTGGCATTACTGTGGGATGCCATACTCTGTTTAAATAGAGATGGAGAGTAGGTCTGCAATATAGCAAGAAGATGTATGTAAGTAGAGTCTGTGTTGTCTTATAAAAATAAGATGTTTTCCTTAAGTAGAAGGGATTGATTTTATGGGATATGACATGTATTCTTCCTCAGTTGGGGTTCTCAAATGTCTTTGTGCTCTTCTTAATACATTCTCTCTCAAAGCATAACAATAAATTGTGGTTTAGAGCAAATACAGCAACTAAGTTACATGCAGAAGAAAGTGGTAGTGACACAACATTAATCATGTTTATAGCACCCATTTTTCATCATGTTTTCTCCACAATGCCATCTTAGCACCTCATTTTATATCTCCAGGGTTTGGAGGACCTTTACAAGTCATCAGCTGTTTTTTGAAGTTGATGCTTGAAGCTGTATTTGAGCCTAAAAAGACAGCAAAGGTTCCATGTATCTTCCATTTCCTCCTTTATTGTTTTTCTTTCCACAAGCCAGTAGTACTTTGGCTGGAGACATCTAAAATATTCCCTGGAATTTTTAGCTTGACGTGGTGTAATTTGGAAAACTACTGTGATGCAGAAAATATTATCAAATCCATGTATGGAAATGGAAATAGTAATGAATCTATACAGCTATATGTTGAGGAATTTCCTCCAAATTGTGCTAAAAACCTAATCACAATTTGACCATGCCCTTTGTTTCATTTCTCTTTGGCTTTTTCCTTTTACTACTGTACATGCGTATCCTCACGTAACACGTACATCACCTGCCATTTTTCTGTCTTGGTGTATTGAGTTTTCTTTTGTCTCCGTTTACACGCTCGCTAGTTCCCACTACTGGATGCTAATGTATTTACTTGCTGAATGATTGATCTCTTGTGATGCTTTACTATCCGATGGGATAGTTTTCTTTTCCAGGGAGGACATCTTTCCCTGCATGAATTTTAGTGACTGTTTCAATGTCTAGTGCTTGGGTTGATGCTTGTGTCTCGGAGCAGCTTAAATTCTGTGCTATCTAGATGCTTACACAGGTGTCTAGTCTTTTCTTTATGATTAAAAGCCTGACTTTCCAGCTTTATCTGGACCATAAACCAGTTACCATATATTCTTTTTTGTAGGATTTTTCTTCAGTGTTGGATATGTTTTAGTTTTACATATCAGTAGAAGAAATTTTAGCTAAAATGGTAGCTAATTGGTTTTGGTGCTCTCATTAATGTTAACCTACTTTTGGAAATAGCTGTAAATCCGCAGGGAGCTATCTTAAAGGATATTGAATGTACAGAAGTATGGAGTTTGTAACTGGTTTGTTGAATTCATAGATGTAATCTTTGGAATGTAGTCATTAGGGACATCTCCTTTAAAAACAATGTAACTGAAGACTGGGTTTTGTATAAAATTTTTTATTTGTAATACAAATTTACAGTTAATTTTTTTTGTGTACAAACAGACAATGATGAAAATACATCACTACCAAAAGAAAGAAGAAACAAAACTAAAGAAGAATTTAGTGAAGACAATGTAAGAGCTACTCGGACTGCTGGAAGGATGGGCATGAAGACAAGATCAAGCGCAAGAACAAGTGCAAGAACAAGGAACTAGTCCCAATAGTCACAGAAGCAGTTTTAAAATCAATTCAGTAATTGAAATTGCAGGTTTTCAATGTGATTTGATTTGCACTCAGATTTTGTAAAGCAATCAGTGAATTGTATTATCAAAATATATTTCTTAACTGTTTACAGATACAGCGTAGATATCTGTTTTAATAGCTTTGTCTATGTGTAGTGGTTTTTAAACTATGGGGTGCTTGTGCAAAACTTGCAAACATAAAAGTGAAACATTTTGTAGCAGTGTTTATCCCTCTTTTTCTGTTGATCGGTAAAGCAGTCAGGAAGCCATGTTACTTTACTGCCAGTTTAATTGTAAGCAATTTTCTGTTTAAATTTTCATGTGTTTTAAGTCTTATTTTGAATTAAAGTTCTGTAAATATTCTTTAAAAAAAACTATAGCTGTATTAGCAGAACTATTATGCTAAAATTTTGATATTTTTTTTTTTTAAAAAAAAATCTTAAGTTCCTTGTACTGGAAAGTGCGGATTTTGAAGTCATTAAATTTGTAAACAATCTGGAACCTGTGCACTTTGTGTTCTTACAAACAGTTAAGAATGTGTAATTACTCTTGTCCTCCTACAAGCGTATTTCAAAGATTTGGCCTTTTTAGCTACTTGGCACATTTTTGAATGTATGTCATGTATTTCCTGCACTGCAGAGCCTTCTCTTTGTAAACACGGCCACACTGCAGCACTTCAGCCGTAAGAGAGTGCTGACAGGAGAGACCAGAGTAGCGACTGCATGAAGTTGTGATGTTGCTCCTTTTCATAGGGCTGCAATTGATGTGAAGTAGCTGGTGTGGTTTGGAAACTGCTTTTAGAGATCAGTGTCTGCAGTGTATTATGGGTCAAGGCAGTGTGCATTTGTCTTCAAAGCTGGTGGCTTCCTGTTGGTACAGAAAGGGAGAAATTCATCATCAAAATCAATTGTGCAGTTTTAAGACCAGAGTTGAATGTTTACATTTTTATTGAGTCCAGAAGGAGCTACAGAGATTTCTATGGAAGGATGTTGGATACTATGTTTGGATGTTCTTGTTAGCTCTTCTTTTTGAGAATGATAATGAACTCACTTCAGGTCAGTTCTTGTTTGTGAAGTCTGTTCTCTTCAAAATCCAAAATGGTCAGATTAAGGAATGCAATGGGTGCTGTCCGGGCATTCAGAGCCCAGGCATGATATGATATGAGGAGTTAAAATTTAGTTTGTTGGTTTCTTTTTTAGTATATGGAATGTTGTGTCCATATCCATAGCTTCTAAATGCTTTGGGCATTTTATCTTGTTTTAATTCTTTTTTTTTTTCTATACTTTAATTCTAGTGTGTAGATTTTAAGTGTAAAGATGCTGTAGATCTAGTAAAATGTTATTTCTATTGCTTTCTGGATGTGTGCGCTCTACCGTATTTATATGCTTACCCCTGATAAACCTATGGTGGATGCTCTATTCCTCTTGAAATAGTAGCATCCCCCAAGCCATTTTTGTGACCAGAGTCATTGCTTGGTGATGGTTATCGCTTTAGGCTTGAGGAGTCTTCACTCCAACATTGATTTCAGCCTTGCAAGTGTGAGGAACATATTTACCAGACATGTTTTATTGGGTCTATAGCACAGGATTTGTGGTCTTTCCTGTTTCCAGATCATGTAGCTTCATGCGTCTTGTCACAGCAACAACTAAAGGTCTGGACTGTTTTTCAAGAATTTTTGAGAATTGTACCTATGTTATTGAATCTTTGTTTATGTTAATTTTTAGCAGGCTCAGGAACTTTACACTTCTGTAGGGTGAGATGAAACTGGAGGTCTTTTTCTTTGTGTGCTTAGTTTGTGGCTCCAAGTCTACCCAACCACAAAGCAGATTCCATGACTCCACTTTGATGAACCTAAGTGCTTTATCAGTCCCTACTGGCCGCTTCCTACAAGTATCCCCCGTTTTTTTCCGGAGAAGCCTGTTGACTGTAGCCATCAACTGGGTCTCAGGAGGAAAGCAGGACAAAGTAACTTAGCATTTACCACCCTGTGAAGTTAACATATAGGGGATTACTTTGTGAGAACCCTGATACCACTATGGTGCATGTTTCGAGGTTAAAAAAAACCACAACACCTAAGTGTTGCAGACACTGCTGTAGGTTTAAATCCTAAGCTATGCTATTGTTTGCAAGTTGTGCTACAGGATGATTTTATTGTTAGCATTGATGTATCATTTGTTACCGTTTTTTGTGGCAGCTGACGTCTAACAGAAAAGAGGGTCATTGTTGTCTACTAGCTGAATTTTTTGCAGATAACCAGATCTCAGCAGAGAAGAAAGGGAAGAATTAGTGATGCACAGGAATAAATGACAACATGCAGAAAAAGTCAGATGCTGAGCACGATATCAAGGTAAAGGTGTTGGAGACCACTGCTGGGCTCTGCTTATGTATAACGTATATGCTGTTGTATTAAACTATATGTCTTATGTTGCAGAGGATATTTCTATTTGCAGTACTCATTTTCTTTGGGATTCGTTTATGCACTTGTGGTATCCTTTTCACTATTTCATCCATCTGGATGAAGGTTTCTGCTGAGAACTTGGTGTTTCTGCTCAGCTGCTGTTCAAGTCTCACATTTACGTTTCCCTGAACCATGAGTTTTTCCTACTGCTTGTCCTGACAGCATAAATACAGCAAGCTCTCCTTGTTTTGCTTCTGGAGTCTTTGCTATTAAGTGTGGATATAAAGAGAAATACAGTAATGTTTTAAATTCTTGAGGCTTTTGATGCAAGTACCCTTCTTCCAGGTCAATGCCAGTGGCTTGCTGGTTTTTGAGCTAACATCTGTAAGTTTTCTCCACTATTACCATGTTTATGCAAGATAATAGAGCACCTATGAGTGGCTGTACCTCTCTTTTCATTCTTCAATATTATTCTGTAGTTACCCAAGGCAGTGATTTCTAGCTTAATGATATATACAAGTCTTAAGGCAGAGGTCAAGACTGTTGTTCCAGAACAGAAAACCATGCTGAAGGATGTTGATCTGTGAGCAAATGCTCCATTTTTAATTGCATAATATGTATCTGTTTCTTAAAATTACAATAAGGTTGCACCATCTTCTTTAATTAGGTAGTAAGCATTCAGTGGTGAAGCATTCCCCGTACCAAAGGAGAACTAAGCCTTAATAACAGGTATGTTGAGGTGTGCTGGCAGACTGCTAGGAAAGTCACCACTGCCCTGAAGCATCCATATTGGGTTTTTGTTTGCTTCAGCCCTGCTGCCACAGCTGTAAACCATGGCATGTTGGCAACATGGGCTGATGAGCTGTGTGTAGTTCTGGATATCAAGGTATCCTGCACAGTCACCATAAAAGCAAGCTGTGATTAATTAGAGACAGATGCCTGAACAGCTCTGCTACGATGGATTAAAGCACAGAGAGTACTTGAGTGCTTTGCAATTTTCATGCCAGTTCTTGAACTCAGCTGCAGATAGGATATAAGGGTATTTTGGCCTTTTTGTGCAGAACTGACTAGTGAATAGATTGTCAGCAAGGTGAGCAGAACAATGTATTCATTGAGTGGCCTTGTAGGATATGCAAAAAAAGACATATATACCTACAGATGGAGATAGTGTCCAGTGCACAGGCAGATAAAGACCAGAAACTTTCCCATGCAATAGATAGTTCACAGCAATGTCAGTTTGTTCAGTCTCAACCATATTTTCATCTAACCCTGCACTGGCACTTCACTTTTCAGAGAGGTGAATGAAGAATGGCTATACTGCTTTTGATTAATTACAAGTATTGAATTTGATGTTTCCCTTCAGAGGAACTTGTAATCAACTTCCTGTTATTGGGGTAGTGGAAATCTGGGATTTTTTATGTACTGGATAAAAATGAGGCCGTTTGGACATTGAAGCCTGTTCAGTCACAGCTGGTTCTTGCAGATCCATTCAGAGGATTGCATCTCTTAGTGCTCAGAGCTAAGCCAGCTCTCTGTGTTCATTCTTCAGTCTGCAGACTTAGAGTCAGAGCTTTTAAGTGGTGTGATGATACATATCTGATCAACTCAGCTGCTGTCAGCACATGTATGCTTGATGAGTTTAGAGCTAGCAAACTGTGCTAGAATCCAGGCTGTCACCATGCATGTGCTTAGCAGCCGAGTGATGTGATGTCTGAGCTTGCTCTGCATGCAGCTAATTGGACTTTTATTAGTTTGAGCTCCAATCCACAAGAAAATAACTGCTCTGTGTATGTTTTCTGTTGAGCAGCTAATGGCCACTCTAACTAAATGGACTTTAAATACATAAGTAATATCTAAAAAATAATCCATAAATAAAAGCTGTGTTCGTCTACTGATAAACCAGAGAAGTCAATGTCTCCCTTAATAAAATAGTTCCTAATGGCCTGCTTAGGCAGTCCAAGACATCCCCTCCAAAAGATAATAGTTGGGTTTGTCCTTGCTCTTACTTTAAAACCCAACCTAGTCCTAAAGGACACTAAAAGAAAGAGTGATGTACTCTTTTGAGGCATATATTCTTCAGGACAGCTTTAAGACAATACCTGTACTTGTCTCATGTCACAGAACCAGTGTTTCTATGTGTCACAGCAAAGGCTTTAAAGAGGATCATAAACGGAAGTGTTTTGTGGGTCTGATTTTTTTGAACTTATTTTCTCCAAAAGTACTAAACAGAGAAAATCACATCTGTTTAATGCAGGGGGAGAGGTAAAAATAATTACTCAAGCGTTGTAAATTACATGAGAAGTGGAACATGGGGGGATGGTGGGTTTTTTTAACTCTGCTTTCCTCTGAGAGAGGGAAGTTCATGGATACTATGTGTGGGAAACAATGTCCTATCATAATGCCTGAAATGAAAACTGTCTCCTCTGTGTAAGCACATATGCAAACTATATGGTGTAGTTGAGAAATACAGGTAATCACTGAAGAATATTTTTCTGATTCTAGTGAGCTTTTTGCTTTTCCTCCAGTGACTGATATGTCTTTTTTCATATTTGGTCCTAGTCTGAAATCTAACACAGGGACAGATCAGCTGAAATGACTGCAGAGCCTCCTCCACAGCTGATGTTTCTACTTTTCCAGCCAAAACTGTTTCAGGAGTTGCCTACTTGATTCTACTTTAACACATTGCCTCACAGTTACTCACATATAGTCTAAAAACTAATAAGGAATATTAGTCTCAATCTTCTCTAAGGTAGGCTGTAGAGTCTCTCCTTAAGGACGGTACCCAAACAGGCTCTAGAAAGAGGAGAGATCTCTAGAATTAGATCCTTGATGTAAGACTGACTTATTGTATGTTTACAATGCTGGGAACACACGTAACCTATGAAGATCTGTGGAAGTCCAGATCTGTTTCGTGAAGAGATGAACAAGATAGGATGGCAAGATCCTACTGTCAAAACTGTTAGCCTGCAGAAATCTTTTCGCAAGTGATGTCATATCAGTTGTAAAAAAATTCTCTACAAACCAGAAAAAGTAGCTGGAGAATAAGATAACTGGCTGACATATTGTATAAATATGTTTTTAGTTGTGAAAGTACCTCCTGCATACAGACTAGTGCTTTGCCGTATATTCAGAATATTTCCAAAATAGATTTACTTTCTGTGTTTTTGCAGAACTCCTATTTTACTTGCATTCATATTGGCTCAAATTCGATAAAGGGGTATTGTATCATTAACTACGTTTCCACTTGAAAAATTTGAAATTGCAAGTCTACTTCAAGTGCACCTCCAGAGTTTTGTTAATGGATTTCCTGGGAAGAGCTGAGACAAAGCTTTTAACTAAAGGATTGGTGACAGAAACTAGTCTTCTCTTTCCTCTAGAAAGTTGTCAAATTACCTTATCTCTCTGTGTTCTATAATGACACTTCTCATTGTTGGCAGCGTGCTGTCACGTTAAACAGGTGAGATTCTGACAGGCAGCCAAGGAGATCTCCCATCAATTCACAAGATTAAAAATCTCAGACTTGGTCAAGAGTTTGTGACTAAAGGATTATGTGTGTGTGCTTATACGTGTTTTTGCCATAAGTCAGAATCCAGTTACCTGTTGAGAATCTCCTTCAAGACTGATATTCACAAGTTTAATGCGTGTGGTCCCCAGATGAGATGCCAGCAGCTGCTTGCAGCAAAGACCATCAGAGAGACAATCTCGCAGTGCTGGAGGCAGTAAGTAGTTTAATTCGAGTGACAGATAAAAACATATTCAGAATTACCTTTATAAATTCACTGCTGTGTTAGTGTTTAAACTCTTATAACCAGTTAACAATTAGAGAAAAAAAGCAAGTAACAGTAAAGACTTGAGTTAGCAGTTATTTTCGCAGGGAAACATCTGATGGAGTCAGAGGGGCGCGATTCTTGCTGAGATGTTTCTTCTTGGTGGAGAAAGAGAGGTCCAGGCCCATCAACCTATCCATCATGTAAGTTGGTCATTTTTTCTTCCCCCATGAAAAGGGGTTTCAAGTGTTAATTTTATACCTTTTGAAAACCTTTCAGCACCTCTTGGCGAGCCATGGCTGAGTCAATGTGTTGATTGGTCCTTGGCAAGGCTGCTTGTGTCATCAGAGGTAGGGACTCCACCATTCCTCATGCCTTCAAGTTGGGGAGATCAGTATGTGCTTTTGGGGGTGTCTTTGTTTTTTATCTGAAATAGTACCCAGCTGTGAGGCCTTCGACTCACTCTAGGTGCCACTTAGTTGATAGGAATGTGAGGCCACCACCCAATTTATCTGTTTTACAAGATGTAATTCTCATTGGTGGCTGCTTCTTTTGCCAACTGCTCTCTTTTGCAAAAATCAAGCTTATTTCGCCATTCATAGGGCCCAATAAATCTATTGACCACATGTGCCAACACAAATTTTGAAAAGAGAAACATAGTAGAAATTGTTCATTGCTGACTTTTCTGTGTCATCAAAGGCCAGCATTATACATTCTTCAGGAATCTAACCACTCTAAGCCCTTCACTTTCTTTTTGATTTTTTAATCTAGACAGATTACTTTCTCGTAATGAAATAAAGAAAAGAATGGAACATAAAAGAAATCAGGAAGCAGAGGTTGTCATGCTTCTATTGAAGCACTCAAAGGTAGTAGCTTTTCTGGCCATTGCTGGGCATTTCCTTTCTATCGCTGAAGGATACTGTCAGTGTAAGTTAAAGCTGCTTTACTGCAGTAAAGTGTTTTTCTGAAGTTGGATGATGGAATAAAAAGGAGTTTGGCTAGCAATTACCTGTCATTCTCCAGCTTCCATTACCAGAATTTTGAATTATCAGAGCAACCATCTTCACCTTCCTACATTCTCAGGATCTATCTTATTCATGTTCTTTTTAATGGAAATGGTAAGATATTCTAGTGTGCCCGATATTTAAATATGTTTGATTTCATCATTAGATGCTATGCATTTCATTGGTGCTACGGATCATTAGAACGGTCATTTCTCATGAAGAACGTGTGATCAGTGCATTGTAATGTATTCATCCATCCCAGTCCCCACTCCCACCCTGTCAGCCTTGAATCCCTTTTCTTCTTTATATTTGTATGTAAGTTACTATTATTGAAGTTATATATTTAATACAATTTTTTTTTCACTTTAGAAAGTTTATATTCTGTCTTGCTGCTTTAGAGAGAGCATTTCCTTCATAGTATGTTAATTATTTATTTATAACATCTTTTACAGTTAGCCTGTAGTAAGAGACCATTTATCAAAGGGAGTAAATGTTGCTTTCTGCCCAAATTCTGCCTGTAAGTGTCCAACAATCAGCGGCATTTCTCGAGTCAGAAAAGATCACTGTACAAACCTCTGGGAGAAGTGTTAGAACCTACTGTCTAGATTAAGTGTGGAGTTGTTGAATCTTAAGAAGACCTCGGAGAATTGCTTTGAGTTGATGTGTATGTGACCTTAGGGAGAAAATAGTTAAATAAGCATTTACATTCCCATGTTAAGATCTCCTTCTATGAAAGCAATACTCAATATTAAATACAAATTTAGATAGGTTTTATCTGCGGATTAGATTCCAAGGCTAAGCTATTTAAATATTTTAACTGTTTTCTAGCTGAATGAATCACAGCTGAATGAAATACACTCTTTAGAGCTGAGTTAGTATTAGTAATTATTTTTTTCTGTTACTTCAGTTTACCTATTTCTAAACGCACTGTGTAATTAATATCTGATATACATTTAATATCTGTGTGACAGTGAACTCTTATACTAATTTTACCATTAATGTTTGAGGTTAAGGATGAATAAAGAAAAACTAATATTCTATTCCTAACTGAGTGGTGATTGTGGACCAAGACTGCTCTACCCATCTCCTGGCTGCAAGCACTCCAGTACATGCTGGAAGACTCTAAAAGGTAACATGGTATTGCTTCACCTATTTTCACAGCACAGTTTGGGAGCTGGTAATGGAAAATATTGGTCTTGGAGAATAATCTTGCAATGACAAATATTAGCGATTCAGGTGGACAGAGATGCCTGAATCTTGTGAGCCTCACTGTCAGTTCGTAAAAAGAGAAAACAGGAAATCTAGCGTTATTTTCTGACAGAAAGCACACAAAAATTACCTTGCAATTTGTTCTCAGATATAGGTAAGTATCTCAAATTAAGTTAATCTTTCCTCAAACGTTTTACTGGGAAAAGTGTATGTGTGAATGTGTGGTTGTCATCCCATGCCATGTGTCATTCTTTTCTCTTGAACTTATGCTTATACTCAGTCTCTTCCAGGAAATCTGATTATTTCCAAAATACATACCCTCTGTACATTATGAATGCTACTGAAGGCCATGTATTTTTGCCTATTCAAAACCGGAATGCTCCATTTAAAAAACCCGGTAGAAGTGCAAAACAGTTGACAAATCCCAAACTTTCATACTTCCTTTTCACTGTCTCTTAAATGTGTTTCTGGTAAGCTCGTTTTGAAAGAGCCTCTTTTTCGTCTTTTGTTGGGATGATCAATGGTCTGGGAAGACAGAGAAAATTGTTTAGGCACTTGTGACTTTTTCTTTTCTAATGAACTTCTTGGGAATCAAAACAAACCCCAAATAGGTGTTGAAGTCCCTGAAGAATACAAATTGCAATTGTTTTACTATGCCAAAATGTCTTTTAAAAAGTGGGCTGTTATTTGAAGTTTCACGATAACTGATTATTCTAGGGGAAATCAAGAGTCCTTAAGCAGAACTTCTGAACACAAAATTGAAATATAGTAAAAGTGAAGTATATTAAAAGTGTTCAAAGAAATTTGATATAAATTGTAAAATATCCTGTGAGGATATTTGTAATTCTATCACCTACCTCAATTTATTTACCTTTGGGATGTGAGTTTATGGTGTCATTTTCTATCCTAAGTATGAGCTATAAGTGAATGCAGCAAAGATGCAACTAGTTTTTTAGTGTACTGCTGGAAGAACAAAATTTGCCTTTCATTTAAAGAGACAGTTGTATCTTTAAGGGGCATAATCTGAAAATTAAAGGTGAATAAACAGCTGACCTCTAGTGTTGGAAGAGGTTTTGCAGTTCTTAAGATCGGGAGGAATCAAAGTGTCGGGCATATGTTGTCATAATGTGTCCATCTACGGTAAAGCACTCTTATCCCAAATGATGCATTGATTATCAACCTAACTAGGGTGTTTTGATTGTGAATTTTGAAAAAGTGCAATTAATTTTCTATACATTCCACGCTGCTTTTAGTGCCTTGGTCCTAGAAAGCTTTTGTTTGATGATGGTGAAACAATTACCTTTAATTGTCATGTTTTTTATCATGATTTTGGGTGTCAGGAATGCATAAAAATGTGGTTAGAGTTATCCATGGCTATATTTGTATTTACATCTTTCTCTTTATACATATATAAAAATACATATATATTTAAAATTTGATTATACATGGAAAAAAAACCCAGTAGCAAATAAACAGTATGTAGTGGTGGTGAAAAGGGATGATGAACATCCATGGTCACATAACATAAAACCCCCTGAAACTGTAACTGTGAGCCTTTGCATCAGCAACATGTTTGCTTTAGACTAAAGAGCAGGAAGAACAGCCTAAGAAATTAAGTGGTGTCAAGTAGTGTACAGAATTTTTTGTTCAGTTTGATATGTTTGAATGTCATGTTCTGTAAAGCTAAACCAAATGTATTTATTCTGCCCAAAAGAAACAATAGTATTCTAGAAATAGCAGCAAGATTGTTAATAGAAGATCAGCAAATTTGTTCAGGAATGGTGTAAAATATGCCCTTTAAAAGGCTGTTATTTTATATTACTTTTAAATTAAATGTTATATGCATATAGTAAGATTGTGACTATACAGACAGAATACTTCTTGTTTTGTTATATGTTTAAAACCAGGGTCACATATCACTATATGCATATAATAAGTTTGTGACTATATAGACAGAATATTGTTTTGTTATATTTCTTGTTTTGTGTTTAAAACCAGGATCACACATCATTAAATGTGGTCCAAAAAACTACTAAGTTTCAAGGCTGGGCTTTTAATCAACTCAGTACTCAGATTTGCTAAGTGATCTTGAACCAGCAGCGAAGAAGAAATAGGTACTTTAAACCTTGTTTTCAATAAAGCGAGTTCACTGTAGGTGATATTTAAACAGGACAAGTTATCTTATTTTTCTAGGCAAGTTAGTATGAGCAGCCTTTTGGTGGCATTTTCACTGCTGTGCTGTTGATTGTCACTGGCTTGTGTTAGTTCACTACGGAAACCTCTGTGTATACTCTAAATTAAATCTCCACACCTATTAAAAATTTGTGGGCTTTCTACTTCCATTGCATGAATAAGGTTGAAAAGGCAACCTGATCATCATGGTAAATTCCTGAGAACAAATTGGGACTTTTAAGTTTCAAACCTGCATCGTAGTCAATGCTACAGTTCTGTCCTCAACATACTCGTTCATATACAACATCCTTTCTAAGTACTGTAAGTTCTTGGCTTGAAAGTCTTTCTCGACAGCAAGATCAGCTGCTTAATTATGTGAGGTGTGGAAAGAAAACTTGTATTCATTTGAATTTTCCACCTTTTAATTTGTGTCTTTCCATGGCATTCCTCTCCTGACTTGACACTAAGGTGCAATGCTATTTTGAGAGAACCGTCTGATTGTGGTTGTTAACCTTGATGCCAAGTTGTAAACACTATCAGGTTTGATAATTTCCCAAAGGCTGAGATCTGATGGAGGCAATTCTCAAAGATTAAAAGATATCAGGTAATTGATGATCTTTGAGGATGTTGTCTCCATAGATTCCCACTTCAGCTTCCTTTCCTGTTTCTTTAGCATATAATTTATGGCTGGTACTCAGAGGAGGGAGTAGAAAAAAATGGAGACAGCTGGGAGTCGCACCCTTTTTAAAAATTGAATGTGAGGTTACGTGCAACTCCAAAAGTCATTATTAGTGAATATTCTCAGGCTTCCGACTAGAAGTACAGGCACTTCAAAGGCTTAAATTTGTGGAAGAAATAAACTCGGGGAACATCTAATGAAGTAACCTTTACTTTTATAGTTCTGAAAGAGGTATCAAAAATGCAAGTAGAATTTTAACTGCCAGGTGTACCAGGTCATCTGTGAGATTTTTATGGTATTCAAGGTAGATACTAATATGTTTTTATAGCTCACACGAGTACCTGTTCCTAGCAGGCATTTTAGTACCTGTCAATCTGTGACTACCACTGTCATCATTACTCTTTCTTGCTAGGTTCTATATATGATAAAGTAGCAATAGATATTAACACCAAAAATTGGAAATAAAACAGTGTGTTAGAAAACTGAAAAAAAAAAAATTATTGATCTGATCTTCAGTATTAAAAATGTGACTTTTCTTTTAATGAGTATAAACTAGTTCTCCATGTTAATATAAGTTTTTTCAAGAAGGGATTTTTAAAGTTGGATGCAGGGTAGTGTGTGGCTAAAATACACATTTGCAGTCCGATAAAAGTGTTTAGCGACTACAGCTCCTACAGGATAGATGGCAGAAATAGCAATGAGTAAAACTTTCTACTGCCTTTCACTGTAAAGTATCATTTTTTACAAGAAGTGGATACGAAACTGTTTCAATATCTAATGTGAAGGAGGGAAGAATTTAAAACTTGTTGTGGATGCAGCCATAAGCTATTATAAACTACAGTTCCTCATGTCTTTCAGGCAAAAGCATACAGATTAGGGCAACCCAGGGAGGTTGTGGCTGCCCCATTCCTGGAGGCATTCAAGACCAGGTTGGATGGGCCTTGAACTGGGCAGCCTGATCCAGTGGGATGTCCCTGCCCACGGCAGGGGGATTGGATCTGCATGATCTTTAAGGTCCCTTCCAACCCGAACTATTCTATGATTTAAGAATATAGAAAGTAAACTGAAAATTACATTCCTTGCTTTATGTCCTATGAAATCAAAGACCTAAAGTCAGAATTAAGGGTAGGCATACCAAATAGACACAAGGAGCGAAGGAAGTCCTTCAATATTCGGTCACGTTTGATTTTGAGTGTCATAATCCAGGGTAGCCTTGTCCAGCTCACTCTAGATGGTTTGGCAATATTTTAGCCAAATCCAGAGGGAATCTAGACGAATGTTCCTGTGTCTATGTGTATTAAGGAAGAAATGCTGGCAACAGAATGGCATTTTTGACACTATTTTTAAGGCTGCTATTAGAATTACATCAATAACATCACTACATTCTAAAGCTTATAGTATGATACTTCTATTAGGTAATCAAAACAAGAATCTTGATAGAAAATAGCTCATGGCTTGTTTTACATCCTTAAGATGTATGGATAAACAAAAAAACTGTGTGAGAGAATTCTCACTATTAAGTGTTTATTTAGGAATAACCCCCTCGATTCTGACTTCAGAACAGCCATTTAAAATATGCTGCTGATACAAATCCTTCAACGTAAATGCCCAAGCATTAAGAGAGATCTGGGCTCGCTGAAGGGCAATACAGCAGTACTTTGAAAGGTTAATCAAGTTTGAATTGGATTGTTATTTTAATATACACACCGAAGTTTTTCGACCACAAGAGAAATTTCTTAACAATAAGAGTGTGATAAAGTTGTGTTTCATTAAACAAATAAATTGCATGTGAGTTCCAGAAATGTACCATTTTTTGTCATGAATGTTAGGAAATAAGAGGACTTCACAGATTTGCAACCATCTGAAAATTATTTCTAAATATAGTTTATTTGTAATGGAAAAATTCATTTTGATATTTAGGTTTTGTGCTTCGTTTTTGTAGTATTTCTTTCAGTGAGAGGGTAATATTTTCTAGAAAAACACATAGTTTTAAAAGTGCTAGCGTGGTTGAATGGAAATTGGGATGTTCTGCAATTATTAAGAGCCTTTTCCAAGCCGCTGTATGTAGATATGAGATATGAAAGAATAGAAGGAATTCTAAATGGCTACTGTACGGTATAGAAATGAGCTCATGATCTTCTCCTCTGATAGTTTCAGAGGGAACCTTTATCAAATGTACTTAGTTTTGTGATAAGTAGAAGTATTTTAAAATGCAGCATCTGTGAAGATCAGGAAAGGTGCAGCTTTTGTTGCTCTTATGAAGGTCAAACAAATTTTTCTGAAAATCAACGGATCTGAGTTTGTAAATATTATTTAGAGACTGGGCTCTTCTTAACCACCTAAAGTACATTTATTTTGTAAATCTCGGAAGCAAAGCATGCTGCCATAAATCCTTGCTCTTTTTTGAGTGAAGATATTGCACAAGCTACACAAAACTGTGTGGTGTGAACTTTGTAATTAATATTTTGTATGTATTCGTGAAGCTCCGAATGACCTATTTTTAAATAATAGGAAATGATAAAACCCTCTAGGAGGGTCAGCCAGATCAATTTGTCAGAAATCATGCATCAGGCGAGTTAAGGGCCAAATTAATTTTAATTGAACCCACCTAGAGCACATTTTCAGTTGAAGCCTGCAACAAACTTTACAACTAAAGCTGAGACTTCCAGCAGTCTAATCTGGTAGCTGGACCAGGTGAAAAATGATCAGCTTTTATCTGTTGAAGTTTGTCTACCAATCTACCCAGATAAAACCATATAATCATTATATATGTGTTTGTACTCTGTGGTGTGTTTTAAGGTGTGTGCATTACTTGGTAGCCATCCTCTTAAAATGTGCATGATTACAATCAGCAAAGTCAAGACCACCAATTAGCACCAGCTAATTTTTCTCCTTTTCCTGTGTGTGCTTTCTTTGTTACGCTACACATTGTTCATTAGTTGGTATACCTAATGCCAATTAGGGAATGAGGCAGGCACAAAGACTAATTTGTTCATCTGGAGACTTGCCTCCCAAGATCCCTGTGTACTCAGTAGAGACACAGCAGT
The DNA here is from genome assembly GCF_017976375.1 of Cuculus canorus. Classification (NCBI taxonomy): domain Eukaryota; kingdom Metazoa; phylum Chordata; class Aves; order Cuculiformes; family Cuculidae; genus Cuculus; species Cuculus canorus. The sequence continues at coordinate 31,328,529 of NC_071407.1, forward strand.
TCCTCCAGGGCACTTTAGCTTGGGTTTCTGCTCTCATTCACCCTCTAGAGAAGCCTACTTCTTTCCATTAACTAAAGGGAAAGACTAGCATCCCCAGGCAAAAGATGGCCCTTCTCAACCACGCTTCCATTTTAATAAAGGAAGTCGCTGACAGAGTTTGACTTTTTGCATTTCAGGGCAAAGGCTGCTTGTTTGCGGCAGTGAAAAGAGGCCTGTTCACATGACCCGATGAAAACTGGACGTCACTATTCCACTCCACCTCTCCTACCTTGTTTTTGTCTGTATGTTGACTGTGCTGGTCCGTAGGGTCATTTGGGTTCATAGACTTGGCAGTTGCCTCTTAGCAAACTACTGTGTTTTCTCAGGATATCACTGACCTCAGCAACGCAGGATCGGGAAAGCACGGGAGAGTGATGAACATTTCACCCAAATTAAAGTTGTTAAGTTACTTTGGATGGGGATGGGGCACCTATTTCACAGACCTATCCGTTGCCTTCTTTATAAATGTAGGCTTCTAAAGTTTCACTATTTTGTTGTTCCTCTTCTAATGCCAACTTTTAAAAGACCAAATCCTGCTGTAAAGTGTTAGAGTAGCAAAGCAGGTCCTATCTGTCTCTTACAAGATACGACATACTGCGTTTCCTTACATACTGCGTTGTGAGATGAGGTGCCTCCTCCAGAACGGTTCAGGAGAGCCCATATGGATGGGATCCTTCCTCCTTAGCATATGACCCATTATACAGCTGTAAAGAGAGACAGCTAGTAAGCAGATTTAATAGCTTTTCATATTTAAAATTGCCTTGTCATTTCAGTAATGAGTTCTATGTGCTTTATGATGGAAAAGATTATAGTTGAGTTTTATTTTAGGTAGGGTAGCTGACTAATTTGCTAAACCACTTTGGCAGCCCAGGTGTGTTGGTAACTGAACCAAAATTATTAACCTTAATACAATTTTTAAACAATTATTAAGCTAATCGGATGCAAATTAAACAAAATGAACCTATAAATATATGTGTTTTTCAAATTAGTAATTGGATTTTTTGATGATCTTTGGCTTGACATTGATAAGCTGCTTCTCATAACAGTCTAATTAGGCAATATGTAAACTTTGGCATTCGGTTCTGTCCTAGTGGCTTTTTCAAATGATGTTTGTAAAATTTGCAATTTCATATTACAGATTAAAAATTAAAAACTGCAGGAGGCTAACATTAAAATGAGAATTCATTTCATGGAAAGCCCTGTAGACAAAATTCACCCTAATAGAATTGTGCATAAGGGGCTGCAAATCATGATCTATAGTTACACAGGGGAAGGCTTGTCAAAACCAGTATTGTTGGCCTGTAGTTCTATTCACAGTATTAAACCCATCAGTGAAGTCACTTTGGGGAAAATGCGAACATTATCAAAGAACAGTAAATTAGCAAGAAATTAAAGCATATACCCTTGCATTTCCAAAACAAAAGATCCCTTCATTAAAAACCTTTCATCAGTGGTTTAATATTCATAGCAGTAATTTGCATAACTAAATCAGTTTTCACTGATGAGAGACGACCAAAGTTTTTTCACTAATTTCTTTTTTGAATGAGCTCTCTGGTTTTTTGATTAAAATTTCACACCAGTAGTTGAGCAGAATTGAATACACGACTTAACCGTATTTGTGAGCATCATCTTTTAAAACGCCAGGTTGAATGTTGCTACTGCGCAAAAAAGAGATGGCTCAGACTGGTTTGTGTGCCTTCACAGCATATATCCCTCCTGTACCTCCAGTTCTGGAGTCTGTGTTAAATTCCAAACCAGAAAGATAGAGGTTGGTTGGTTTTTATTAGCTTTTTCATCCTCTCATACCTTTACATAGACACAGAACAAAAAAGATGACACAGATGATCTAGTAATTAAGAAAAGTCATTAGAGCACAAATGTTCAGAACTTTCCAATATCTCTTGGAAAGTGATGTCCTTTTCCCAGGTCCTTTTTTTTTTTTTTTTTTATTATTTAATGTTTTGAAAAACCAGTTCCCTTGTGAAAAGCAGGAAGGAAAGAGGAAATACACTTGCCTTGGGGAATGAAGACAGAAAAGTTTTTTTCAATGTGCAAAATACTTGTACATCATGTTCACTCAGGACCACCTATCAGCCCTTATTAGAAATAATTTTAAACACTGTGTTTGAGAAATAGTGCGAGTAAATTTTGCCCAAGTCACTGAAAGATGCAGTGGGTAACCAGCCATGCTGTATTTATGTGTAGGTACTCTGTGCAATGATTTGTTAAGCTGAAATAATTCCATTCATTTGAAACCTGATGCAGACTCGGTCACACAGATGTGCTGAGAACAGGACTCCTACAGATGCAGTTTTGGTGGTTTCCATTGCATAACCTGATTTCAAGTTAATTAGTTTCAAACATATAAATTTCCAGGTTCAGAAAACACAGATTGCTTAGCACTTATTGGGGTTTATCCAATTTTTCTTAATTGGTCAACACTGAAACAACACTGAAACTTGAATTAGACCACAGAAAGACAAGACAGTGAAAGTGAAGAGTGTTGCTTATATGCAGAGAAACAGAAAACAACTGTAGTAACAGTTGACAAAGTGTTTGGTTCTCCTTTTCTCTTCCAATTTTGTTGTCTTGTTATTATTGGAACTGCATAGCCCTACTTTATAATATTTAGAGTTTATCGCTGTGTCCTGTGCACTCTTAGTCGTTCAAAGGTGTGATCTTCCAAGATATTTCTGCTTAGCAATCATATTTCATGTGATTATGATATTTTAGTTTTGCCTATCTATAGATCTGTTATTACCTTCGTTACGAATGAAGCGTGCAGCAGGTCTCCTTGCATTTCTCCACTGCCGTGGCACTCACTGGTCCTCACTAGGAAGAACTTATCAAACTTGGTAAGTTTTTATGCTGTTTCTTTTCTACCCCTGCATTGTACACAGCAGGTAACGTGCTGGCTGTCAGTCTATGCCAGAATATCTGTGTTTGATGTTACTTCTTATTTGCTTGTTTGTATACCTTATCAGACAGAGCACTTATCAAGGAGAGGAGATGACTTTTGTCAGGCCTTGTTAGCTGGGAGACACCAAAACTCGCACGCCAGTACATACCATGCCACAAGCAGAGCTTGTGCCACTTCTGATCACAGGTCACAGGGGTCTGACAAGGTGACATCAGCTTTCTGTTCAAAGTACATCGTACTTGGAGACTACGTAATGCTTCCAAGGTAGAAACACAGAAGCAGCTTTTCATATTCTCTTGGTTGTGTTGACAAAGTCATTGGAGGCCTCCCCATAGGGCAGGCACTTAAGAGAAAGCCAGTCAGGGTTTTCTAACATGTGTATAAACCTGATCAAATATTTCTCACTAGATGCTTTTCTTATTAAAAAAAAAAAAAAAGGTTATAACTTTACAAGGTCTTATTTCACTGTAATAAATATGAATGAAAGCTATTGTTAAATAGGCATTCAGGACTTTATAATCTGGTGCTTTTCTACTTTTCATAGAATCATAGAATCACAGAATCACCATGTTGGAAGGGACCCACTGGGTCATCGAGTCCAACCATTCCTAACACTCCCTAAACCATGGCCCTCAGCACCTCATCCACCCGTCCCTTAAACACCTCCAGTGTTTAAATTTTAATGTAATGAAAACTATTTCTGTTTAGATAAGAGTTGCATGCAGGTTTGAAACCAAAGAGTCAGTCTTCCTTAGGAGTTGGGACTGTAGGGAGAAGAGGTCTTCATTTTTTCAGAGTTGTCTGACTTTTTGAATGCCAAGAAATAATATTGATGCAGATACTGATAGGCACTTCCAAATTTATGCCCCTTTTGTGAAGAAAGGCGTAGTCATTTCCTTGGAAGATTAATTATTAGATTTATTTCAAGGGTCACAAATTCGCTCTGATATTTAAGTTTAGTGATGTGAACTGGCTATGGAACATTTTGCTAATATACCTTTATTACTATCTTTATGCAATTTTCTTCCTATGAACCAAGGTGTCAACCCATCATGCAATCCACCTAGTGTCATGTGTCATATTACTGTTAAAAATTACATTTTTGGAACCAACCTTTCTGGCCTTCTTTAAAAATGTAGCTCTAGACTTTGTTATCCTTGTTTTCAATGTTTCTAACTTCTTTCTAATCCAATGTACATATTTTTTATCATCAGTAGGGCTGAAAGCAGGCTGCTAAAGTGATACAAGCAGGATCTGAAAGAAGGTGAGAATAAGTGTATCTGGTTAGTTTTATGCCACTCTAATAATTTTGTAAACAAATGAGAATTATTTTCTTACGGGAAGTAAATTTAGGATTAATGAAATGCACCAGGGTGTTCCCGAAAGGCAAAGGGAGAAGAACCTCATCTCTATAATAGCAAAGACAGATGCTTCTTGGTTTCTTGTTTTCTTCTGCCATTTCGTTGAATGATTCATTCTATTAGAAGAACTATTTTATCACTGAGCGATAATAAATAGTGTCCAACTGTGAAGGAATGAAAGGAGTCAAGATAAACAACAGTTCCTTTTTTTGTGTGTTAATCAAATCTACCTGTATGAATACCAGAGTGTACTCTTTGTTGTTTCAGAAGGCACAACAGTAATGAACATAAAGGTGTTTTGCGTGCTGGTAATTAAGTATTGTCATTAAAAGTTCTTTAAGAAAGAAACAAGTGAATCCCTCTAAAATAAAGCAGTTATAATATCTTGGCAAAGATACAATGAAAACTTGTATTCCGGTCTTTGACTTACTCTACATCTAGAACGTGTAACACCAGTTCATCTAGTCTGCTGTGCCTTGTGATTACTTAGGTATGTCTGTTCTAGTAACACTATTATTCTGCTTAAGAGTTCAGAATTGAGTCTTCAGTCTTGTTCTTGATGCTTCAGGAATTTCAGCTGAAGATCTTAAAATTATATTCCTAACATTTTTCATGAAAATTTAGCAAGGAAGTTTTTCTGTGGGAGCAAATCCATCGAATTGCCACCCTTTGTGCTGAACGCTTCCCAGCATGCCCTGATGCCCAGGAGTATGTTTGCACATAAAACTCATCTTCCAGTCTGAGCACCAGAATAATTAATGCAGCCTTGTCCATTCTAACATAAATCCTTTACAGACTGTGTGGGAGAAAAATAGAGCAAACTTGAAATAAATAACCAACCAAATTCCAAACAATTAATAAAGTCTTAATTTTTTAAAAGAAACTCTAATTTCTGTCAGCACATTCCTTGTCATTCATCTAAAGGACAAGGCAGAAGAACAAAAAAAAAAAGAGAGATTTGTTATTTTGCTTAATTATGCAGCTATAATAAACTTGTGTAATATAATGTTGACTGTAGTTTAAGGATCTATATAATAATGATAAGGACTGGAACGTTGATGTCAAGCTATTATTTACTTAATACAGACTAACCGACAGATTTCTCTAAAAATAGGTTTAGGTTCATGAATTACTGCCTTTTCACAGAGTTATTTGTAAAGCATACATTTTATAATGGAAGCCAAGGCATTTGGAGAGATTAGTTTACAATGTGTACATGCTTGGGTAAAATAAATTTTGTTCTAAATATTATTATTATCTATTTTGGAGTGCTGATTGTGCTGTTATTGTAGTATCTAGGTAAATATTGTGTCTATGACTAGCCAAAATGTTCCATACCAAACTTTTTTTGTGATTGGATTTTTTTTTTAATATAATATCATCTGGATTTCTAAAGAAATCCTAGTGGTAGCCCCTGACCCAAATGTACATCAAGTGCTGTTCCCCTATGGCCCTGGCCTATTTATTGCTTTCCTAACTACTTGAGTTCAAATAGGAGCTCAGAACAAAATTGAAAATGAGCTTGGGGTCTTTTTCTAGTCCCAATTTGTTCACTTCCAAAACCACTACCCAATTTAGCACAACTAGCAGTGTCTGCTCAAGAGAGGGCAAAGGCTGGAATAACAGGGATGCAGAAGGGCAGGACTGAAGTGTACTGGCAAAACAGCACGGAAGAGCTTTTCCAGCACTACGAGGCCTGATGTAATTCCTCAGCTGTACAGCATAGCAATTAACATGCAAAACTAAAGGAGGCGAAAAGAAGGCTGGTTTTTTTGCTAGTGCCTACTCAAAATACGTGTATTTGAGTGTGTAATGTACACAAGGCAACTAAATTATTGCTCATGACTAGATATCAATGCATTGTTGTTTACCAAAAGGTCTACTGTATCGTAGAGGTGGAAAACAGCTGATAAGCAAGCAGGAGCGTGCGCTACCAGAAGCAGCATTTCTGTTTTCATTTGTCCCTAACGTAGGAGGAAGTACTGGCCATGTACATTAATGCACAGAGAAGGTTTGGTTGAAAAAACTAAGGTACTAAACACCTTCATTGCTCACTGAAGTTGATGAGAGTTGAGCCGCAAACACTTCAAAAGTTGGTTTGTAATTAACTGGTTGCCCAGAAATGAAATGTTTTATTTTTATACAGACATCTGTCTTTCTTTGAATTGTTTATATTAATGCCTTTTCAGAATGAGAAGAAATCACTTTAAAATAGGTAAGTAAATATTTGTGTAGAAGGCTGAAAATGTAAACATGAAATAAAAAAAGTCTCATTCTTGTCCTAGGGGAAAATCTTAAGAAGAATATATATCATTAGATTGCTTGAACTGCTGCTCTTAGATTAATTATCTTTATTAACTTTAATTTACCAGGACTCATCTTTCTGCTTCAGATTATTTTCTGGCATCAGCAGTTGTTATGTAACACCTGCCCATGATTTTGTAAATACCTATTAGCAGTTAATTGCTTGTGGATATACAATGTACTTAACATGAAAACTGTCCTGCTATAAACTAGTAGTAAAATCAACTAGTTCAAAACAAATCAAAACAAAAAAGGAGGAGAAGCCTTAAAATCAAAGCCTTAAAAATTAAAAACAATACTCGAACAAGCTTTTAGGTTTGCCTGAGGTGTTGACGGAGTTGCAAAAGGAGACATACACAGGTATTACTCTATAACCGTTTCTTTAGATTATATTACTGTTCTCCTGACATTTTTCCCTTAGCTTCTGAGGTATTCAATGTCGAGAGACACCCATCACTCAGCGAAGAAGATGCTCGGTCTGGGCATAAATAGAATCAAACCTTTAAAAACTTTGCTTTTGAAATATTGAGGTGATCTTATTTCATCTGTGCTTTTAAGGTACACATTAAAAATACATGTACTCGAATCTGTGATTTATATAGATAGCATGTGAAACAGATTTCCTCCTGCAATTAGTTATGCCTATGGCTGCCTCAACTAGTAGTGTTTACTCTTGTCGGGTAAAAAAAATATCTTCTACCCAACACCCTTTCCTCCATATATATATCTATATAGATATATAAACTGACATAGGAGGAACAAATTCTTTTCAAGGATTTGGTATGAACTACATGGATACAATTTTTCTAGTATAAGTGAATTAACAACAGATTTAGCTCTAGAAAAGATGAAGAAGTTAAACGTGAACGGGATGTTTGTTATAATACTTTTAATCTTCTTCCAAAATTGTAGGATATGATTTTTCTTAGACTCTCTCACCTTTCTCTTTTGATCCAGAAGCCCTTAGCTGCTGCAGGCATTTTCACATTGCTCTTAGTCTATTTTGGTATTGGTAGTCAAGCTGTTATCGCTTCTTTCTGTTCTTCTGAAGTCCTTGTCTCACTGGGCTCAGCCTGTAAACAATATGTATTTTTTCTTGCTCTGTCATTTGTTTTTGATAAACTCACATTTTGTGACATATTTTTTTTCTCATTCCAGCTTTTCTAGGACTGCCAGCTGCCCTGGTCAAGTGCAGTAGGTCCAGCACAGTTCTAGTAGTTTCCTCTTATGCAACTTTGCCCTGTATGGTCCCCATCATCCTTTTACAAACAAAACCAACATGTTGTTCCCCACTTTCAAAAATCCACTGATGAAGTTTCTCTACCTGGAAATATGATTTCTGATATTTCTGTTGAATATTTCCTTTGGACACCAAGTGATACTTAAAGCCTTATCAGTTCCTTTTAGATCTATTAGGTAAAGCTTTTCAGTTGCAGAATTGCCTCATTGTATGCAGTAAATTGTCTTGAATTTTGATCGAAGTAGAAGTGATAAAAATGTAAGTTAGGTTTTGTGATGAACATATCTAAAAAAAAAATACCTATGTGTAAAACCAAAATTAAGACCAGGAGATCTGTGTATTTTACAGATTTCAAAATAGAAGTATACCTAATTTTGGAAACCCATGTTAGCTGACAATAAATCTTGCTTTTCATAAGAAAAGCATTGTCTGCAATAATGACGGCTAAATTTACTGTTTGGCAGGGTTTTTTTCTCCCCCAAGCTTTAAAGAGCTCTTGCTCACCTTGTTGGAAACGGAAAGAAACTGATTTGGCCAATGGGATCCACCAGGCATCACAGCGTAGTGGGGCCAGCTCGCACCTGGGTAACACCATCAGCATCAGTCAAACAAAAGTGAGCCAAGTCTGCAATATAATTAATAAACAGCTGAACATGTAATGCTCAAACAAAATGAGTTTCCTTTATTATATTAAGATCTAGATAGACATAATCTTCATCATCAAAACCCAGGCTTTATTATTTGAATCTTTTTATCGTTCAGAAAATTAAGTGAACATTTAGAACGTTCCAAAATGGTGAGCCAGGAGCACAGCTCAATTCTAAATCCTGAGTGTTTGGCTTCTTGTGACTCCTCTCTCCAGAAATTCTCAATTTGCCTTCAATACAGGGTTGCCTTTCCCATTTTTCCTTAATAGTACCATCACCTATAGGATCTTCTTACACATTCTCTCAGGTTTGGATCAAGGGTTTGGGTTTGTTTTTTTTTAATACCCTCTAACATTTTTCTTCCCCAGAGGCTCAGTCGAGCCCAAAACAGAGCTTTTTTTTTTTCTTTTGGTTAAGACCAGGAATCTTGTTTCATGGGTCTGTGAAAGCTGAGAGCCAGAAGGAATTTCAGAGCTACTGAAGAGGACATTTATTCCCCGGGGCTTTTACCACTCCAGTGCAAGGCTGGGCTGGGCTGGCTATCAGTACCTCAGTAAGTAAACAGCTAAGACACATTTACAGCCCTTGTTTGTCTTTTCCATGTGAGCAGGTATCAGACTTTCCATTCATACCTTTCATCATTGAGCTGTTCTGATGGTTGCACGACCACCTATCAACTGTCTGGAAACATCATGCATCTCCAGGGCCATCCTGTTTTAGGATTATCTTCAGTGATTCTTTCCAGCATAAAGCAGCTGGATTGGCAAGCAGATTGTTTTTCTTTTTTTCTCCTCTTGTAGTATGGGAAGAGTTGCATCAGAATTCCCTCTGCTTAAAAGAAAATGAAAAAAAAAAAAAACCAGAGATGCCTAAGCCTGATTATTTCTTCTTCATATACTTGTCTACAAGTGCTCCCCTGATTTATTAAATTACTATTTTTTTAATGTTGCATGCGTAAGAGTTTAGATTTCTGCAACACAAATTCCTGTCTGTGCCGCCTTTGTTTTAAGATTCTTCTGTTGCTTAATCATTTTCTTCATTTCTGTTGCAGGAAACATCCTCAGCACTGACAGGAGTCTAAAATACTAAAAGTGCAGTCTTGACTGTTGGAGAGTCCTTACCATGAGTACCTTCAAAAGAGGGGATACTGGTAGTTGCTTAGCACCGTGTCCTCATTAGCAGATGTTCTGGACTAAATGTCACCATACAAGAGCCACCCAGCTCTATTTTCCATCAGGAGCAGAAAGGTGTACAATTACCTATGGGAAGACATAGACCCCATAGATCTCTTGGGTTCCACCAGAGATCCGGCCCTTTTTTATGTAATGTCCTTGAAATAATATAATATGTTTTCTGCAAACTATGCCATAGCAGATATCTTAATTGGAAGTTGGAAACTTTAAGTTCGTTAATTACTGTTGTCTTACAACGAAAACCTCACTATAAGTACTCCCAGAGGCCGGAAGAATTCCCCTGACACGATCTCCCTGTATGTCCTTAGGATCACAGCCCATAGGTGTTTTCAGTTTTTCTGTGGGATTCATATATTCAATTTTACATCATATTTCAAATGTCATCGTTTCTGGATCTCCCAAACACACCTCATAGTAAATCCTTTATGTAGAATGGTTTCTCAGTCCCTCTGTCCTGGAAATGCTGCGCAAGCAGAAACTTTTGTTCATCAATTTCAAGTACAAGTGCCAAAATGTCTTCTCCAGGGAGAAAGCAAGTCCAGGCTTGCTGCCAAATGCTTTTACCCTGTCTTAGGCCCTCACATTGTTTTATGTCTTCTTTCCAGTTCTTATAATCTCCAGGACCATTGGGAGGCTCATGCAGGTCTCAGGCCACATCATTTTGATAACTCGGCTTGGGACAAGGAGTACTCATTCTGAAAGTGACAAATTTCTTGGACAATCGACTCATCATCCTTTCATTCTTTTCCAAACTCCCATGACAGCACTACAGACAGCTGCTACACCCTGAACCCAACTTCTAGACGCTTAGCTTGAATCTTTGCCAGGGACCGTTCAGGAGAGACAAAGAAGAGTCCACCAAGACATAGAGTGTCCATATGGTAGGTCTCCCTTCCTTAGCTTTACTTAAGTGGAAATTAATCATGTGGCTCAACTTAGCCATTCTCTAAATGGGTACTGGTAATACGTAGCTGTTTAAAACCTCTATAACCATTTAGTCTTTTTCTGAGCACGGTCTAGCTGCATCTAATATCTTTATAATATATACGTTTCTATTTATCATACACATTTCTGTCTATTGGTAAATCATCATTGCTACCCAGAGGTTCGACACTCACATAAGCATTATTTACACTATAGATTTTTGCATGTTGCAAGCATTATTCCTATGTAATTTTTGTAATCATCACTGTATGCGTAAAGTGTGCTTACATCTTGCTTCTTTTTATACTTGACAGAGATATGTTGCAAAGTGCCTGCTTTATACCCTGCTTCCTCTGAGAAGCCCAGCAAAAGAAAGAAAACAGAAAATTAGTAGCTGGTAATATTGTCTTTTCTCTCCTAGGCCAACTTATTTCCTTGTTATTACTTCCTTTATGATTATTTTTGTTTTCTTTATGACATTTTGATCACATATGGTCTTTCCCTACCTTTGACTCAAATGGACCAAAGCTTTTCTTAAGTTATTTTTTGTGTGCATCTTTAGCTTTTCTGAGTACTATTGGTGATATTCAGGTATGTGCTTTACTCAAGGATTGCATAGTTTTCTCAGATGAATAAATCAAGTTGCCTATTCCTAGCAGGTTTTTTGTTGAGGACTAGTTTTGTGAGAAACCTGAGAGCTTCATTGTGACACCAGGCACCTTCAGAGCACAGTTCCAAGTCTGATTCATCCAGGTCAAAGCTGACTGGAAGTTTTTCAGGGGAGATTTGTTGTGTTTCTCTGGGGAGGTACCAGATGCCCTGTCTACAGATCAGTCTGGGTTAGAGTTCAGAGAAGGAGAAAACCCAGAGCTGCCGTTGAATGGAGTCGTTAGTACAGTTTCTCCTATCTCTTTTATCCCTGCTAAATGGAATTTATGCTAGTAGGATTTTACTTCAGCAACAAGGGATTGAATGATAGCTGCAGTGGCCCCTCCCTAGCCTTGCTTTTAGCAGTCAATAAAGGTTGAAGACTATCAACTGCAGTCACAGTGGGTATGGGTATTCATGATGAATGTGATTTCTTTGTGTTCCTGGGGCAAAGGATCGCTTAGAAGAAAAGTAAATTCTGTGAACAGCATGATGACTCTGGGGAAGTGGGAAGGAAGAAATGTTTTTGTCAGACTTGGCAAAATAACCACATCCTTCATTTTGCTTGCAGAGATTTCTTAACTCCATTGCTCTTCTTTGAGGATATGTGCAGACGGTGGAATCACAGGAAAAAGAAGTCATACATTCAGGAGCCAAAGAGTAAGTAGGCACCAGTTGCTGTCTTGGAAAGCCGATGAGAAGATGAGGTTAGATGACTGGTGTTCTCCTGTTTCTCTCTCTCTCTCAGCACAAGTCAATCATTCTCTTTCCATTGCTCCTTGTTTGTCAATATTAGCAAATATTTGACCTTTTAAAGTACAAATATGCGATGAATTTGTTTAGTTAGATCTGAAAACTATACCACTTTCCTTATGGTATTTATTTTTAAGTAGATATGCAAGGGATAAATGAAGTATTGATGACATACGCAGTATTTTCAGGCTGCAGAGTCTTTTCCAGAGGACGGTTCTACTTTAAAATGCTTTTTTTCTAGACAATGATCTTGAATATTGCCAGTCTGTGGGGCAGACTATGCATCCTTTGCTATTAAAAAGGAATTAAACAGTCAAGTCACAGTTTTCAAAAGTGGCTGCTGTGACTAGGGAATCACTATATTTTATCAAAAATGTAATGAGTTTAATGTACTTAGTTACACAACACTCGAGTGGCTCTTCAGATTAAAGCCTGCCCAAAATACACATTGACACAATAGGCTGTAGCTGCTCCAGTCCAGTCCATCACTGCAATGTACTACAAATTGATTCTGAGCACATACTGAGTACACATCTCCAGAGAGCTGCACTTTGGTGCTTGTTCAAAAGCAGTAGCGAAAATGAAGTGTGGTACTTTCTGCGGCCAGAACTTAATTTTCAATTACTTTGTTTTATCCACAAGTTACCTTCCTTTAAAAAAATCAAGAGCATTTGTCATTCTTATGAATGTCAGTACAAAATGTAGATTTTCAAAATCTGTTTTAACTGTTTCATTCTCCGAAAAGCACTTTAGGAAAAAAACCCAACAGTATTTTCACCTTCACTTAAATGAGAATTAGACCAGACAATTTAAAGATCTGTGCAGCTATGTGAAATGATTGATCAGTCAAAGTTTTTACTGTTATAACGAAGTACTATTATGGAGACTTTTCTCTTCCTGTGTATTGCATCTATGCAGATTAGGTAGTGTTGACTTCTTCATAAGTAACTAAGAGACCACATAGCTTTGAGAACGATGCTCAAAGTGCTGCCCAGAAACAGGAGACAAAAGCTGAATCAAGGTTGAGATCATTTACAGGACAGCTTTATCACCAGCTATGTTCTCCTCAGCATAATTAAAACATCCCCCTCTGGAATATTTCTCCCCTCCTTATGTTTTGTCAGCTCACTGTTCTTCCTGCCCTTCTACACTTTGGCATTGCCATTAAATGCTTTGTGCTTATTTTGTGATTCCTTATTCCTTGAGTCTTGAATCTTTGTGCTATACCTAGCAAGCTCTAACCTTCCAAACTCTTCTATGTGGCACTCCAGCGTCTGGAGATGGCAGAAAGTAAAGCACAGTCTGGAGGAAAGAGATTCTACAGTGTGACGAGATAAATGAAGAAAAATAGACAGATTTGTCTAAACAGATTTCTCCAAGCTGCTAAGATCTTGGTCTAATGTCTTAAAGAACAGTTTAGATAGCGCGAACTGCAAATATAATATTGACATAATTATCATTGAGTAAGTTCATGTTACATGGAATTAATCTTTCTGCAAATGTGTGTGCATGGGAACTCTTGAATAATGAGGCATGCTTGGCAGGGCTGTTACAGTAGGTAGAAATAAATCTTGATAAGGAACAGAGACGAAAGAATGTGTGTGATATTGTTGTGCACTAAATGCTGCCACACAAGCTTGTTTTTAATGGTGTTGTAGAACTAAGTTGGCATCTTATCAATGTGACTGTATTGTTCCACTTGCAAATGGTGGGTTTCTGTTAATTTATACCTGATGAGGTCTGAACCTGGGTGTGTGAAATGCTGTGCATCTTGACTACCTTAATGTATTAACAGTTAGAACTTGCGGCCTGAGTGTTACACAGTCTGTTGATGTTTCAAGAAAACACTACATAGTTCAACTTCACCAAGTATTTTCAATTAATCCTCAGCAATCCCTTTAAACAATGGGAGCAGATCTTGATGAAAACCTTTTACTGTCATGAGGATAGTTTGTGATCTTGGTTTTGTAAGTACTGGATAGCGACACTTCTGGATTATATTCAGAGTAACTGAGTGAAAATTAGTATCTAGGTTTATATTAAAGCTGATGGAATGCATACAGATTCCTGCTGTAATACACAGACAGTGTCGTCAACCCCTGTTCTAGTTTCTTCATTACAGTGATGCTGTTCAGGTATCCTCTAAGGCTAGTCTGGGGCATGGTCAACTCAGCTCAAGTGAAGCCTCCACGTACCTCAGCCCAAAACCATTCCCTGAAGCTAGAAGATTGCTCACAAAAGCTCAACTTTTAGAGCCAGAGAAAGAAACGGTATGAGATGTGGACTTCCCTTTGCTTTTGCTGAGGTTCCTGTCTTAATGTAGCAGATCCCTTCCTCTTAGTACCATGCATCATCTCTAATACAATGGCTGGAATATACTAGGAAATGGAAAAGTTGGAAGAGAGAGCTGGAATTTTATACATAACTAGGAATTAATTTCTCTGTGGTTAGTGGATAAAATAACATGTGTTTCCAGGGGCCAATCCACAGTACAAGGTAATGCTTTAGGTCAATATGAGTTTAACTCAAAGCAATATCAAGTCAGTGGATTGACTTCCAGCGGGCTTGGTACCAGACCTACAAACCTAGTGCATTCCACAGCAGAAAGACTGAATAAGGGTATTTGTTTCATGGGCAGCCTGTAACATAGACTAGTGTTTCTAGCAGCCTTCTAAATAAGCATTTATGTTCAGTCAAGCTCATAACTCTGTGCGTGTGCCTGTGTATTGTATGTGTACATTTCAGAGTTGAATTCTGATTGCATTAGGAACAATGTCCATTTTGTTGAACTTATACACAATGTGTTTGTCAGCCACATGTGAATCTTGTAACTTTCACTGAAGGAAAACCGTTGCTGGATGAAAATAATCACCTTGTTTCATTTGTTAGTGAGGCTGCTTGCAAAGATTCCTCCAGAAAGTCAGTTTGGTTCCCGGTATGACTTATGGAGCTTTGCTGTGTTAAATAAAGCCTTGGTTATCAATAGAGGTAAAGACATTTATAAACCTCTGGACAAACGTGGGGTGCCCAGTAAAGTTGGAAAATACTGTTGACTTGTTCCATTATGCCAGGTAACAACCAAATTTCATCAAATTCATTGCTGCACCCAGACTGGGCAGCTGTGCAAGGACCGGTGACTAAGTGGCTTGATGGTTTGGTCTGAGCTTAGCATACGAAAGCTAGGTCTTGTTTCAGACTCTCCCACATGAAACAATCATAGATTGACAATGCAGGAATAAGACCTATAGATAAATTTGACTATCTCAGAGTACGGCACACAGTCTATGACAAAACTGCATAGAAAATAGCAAAAGCAGAGCAGCTTTGGGACACTGAAGGAATGCATGGGATGAAAGTGGTAGCTGGCTTCTAACATAATAAATGTTTACAGCAAAGCTGTTGTCACTGTTCCTCCACGTGGCTGTGAGCTCTGGTCAACTGCAGTCATTAAATTATACTGTAGAGTTGTTTCCATAGGTACTGTCTTCATGCCCTTGTATAAAACGAGATCCTGGTGATCTATCCCGGTAAATAAGACAAGATACAGTATACAGCAGCATGTCAGAACATTTATGTATCAGGAGAGCACCAACAGCTGTTCTTTACACTTAGTTAAAATACAGCGAGTTACCAGGGATAACTGAACTGCTACCAAGGCAAACATCATGCTCAGTATCACTTGTGTGGTATTACTTCAGTATCATGGGTGAGTAAGGTGCAGCTCTCAAATGGGGCAAAATATGCGCCCTGGGGCTATGCTGGTCTGTGCAAAAAGCCATCTCTGCAGTTCCTGATCACAGGCTAGCTATTTTTTTAAAACTGTAAATACAGCTAAATGCTTTGCATAGGATTTTGCTTTTGTTTGTGATTAAAGAGAAAACTGAAAATTAGAGCAGTCAAAGTTCTAGAGCTGTTTGATTTGATATAGCTGAAACTTCAGTTCCCTGTGACTATCCTTGCTTGAGTACCCAGGAAATCTCTTTATCTTTATTTGGCAATGTGTATTTAAAAGTTGGACAATTTCTACTTATTTAATATCTGGTGAACACCTTGGCATTAGTTAAAAACGTATTTCCATTAAGTAAAATTTGTGGTTGTGCTGGTCTGATTAACTATCAGCCATTCTCTTTCACTGTTAAGCTTCATCTGTTTTGTAGGAGATGTCCTCTTAGTATAAAATCCATTTCATCAGCATTTACTGGAATAAAATCTTAGCAAAGTTTAGCATTTTATCAGTCTTTCTGTTTCCTCTTTACTTACGCATTACAAAGGAAACTGTTTGAACACAACCATTTCTGGGAATGGAGAGCAACAGTCCACTGATGTGCAGGATGCTGCCCAAAAACTGTCAGTAAAGGTGTTTAATGCAAGGACGGCTCTACAAATCCATTCTACAAAACGTACCATACTCTTCTTAATGCCTAGAGAGGAGGAAGAGGTTTGGTTTGAAAAAGGTACCAAGTACACTGCGAGTAATCTGGTCTGTCTAGTTGTAAATGAAGACTGATCTCACCCTGCAAAACACTGCAGTAAATGTGGTAGTATTTCCCACGCCTCCTTCCCAGCTATCTGAATGGCCTAAATATTTGTCTATTTTAGCATAAGCAACAATAAAAGTGAATATCTGAATAACCAATGCTCACAGCTGTGACCTAAATCAAAATCCTAGCTGAAAACCCAATCCTGCAAATGCACTTTCTGACAAAATTTGTGAGAATTGGAGCTCTAAACCTGGAAAGATAAATTCTTTCAAACTTTATTTGCTCCTCGAAGCCATTAATATCTAAGAAATGATCAGAAATGCTCTAATCATTGAACTGCATGTGAACGTATCTGGATTGCAGAACTAAAGCAAACTTTTTTTGTAAACATTTGCAGAGAGCAAAACAACTTCTGTTGACTCTTTCAGGAGCTAACTGTTTGCCTCTAGGCAGAAAACGAACACGGAAAATTTCATCCCCACAGGAATTTGAGAAAATTAAGAGCAACTGAGTTAGGAGGGTTATAATCAGTGTTAGATTTCAGCTTGAGCTGGCACCTATGCTGTTGCTGTTGCTGCAATCTGTGCACGGTATCAGATGTTCATGCTAAAGCGTAAGGACTGTAGGATGCTTTTTCTTTGGAAACAAAACCGGGCATGAAGCCAACAATAAAATGGAAATAAAAATGCCATAAATGCTTTTCATGCCACATTAGGTTGGGCTTTGAATCTCACTGCTGTGCAACAGGTGGGGATAGGGACCTCAAGGCTTGTGAGGACAGAGGATGGGCATTGCTCTCTGCCACCATTGCCTCGTTTGACAAATACATCAATAGTGTGGAAAATGTATTATTTATTTTTTTTTAAGCTGCAGCAAGCTGAGTGACAAAGTTTCAAGTTCTTCTGCATGAGTCTCTCTAGGCTTGCAAAGTAACTGTCATTTGCCTTTTAGGTTTGGGTGAGATGCAAATTTAAGAGGTACCTGTATTTGTGTGTGTGATTCACGATGGGACTGGGAAGAGAGAGACAGAAACAGTGCCTGTCTCTGTGAAAACAACAACCCAAAAGTCATCTGGTATTTTTCCCAAGATCTCACACTGTTCACTTTAAAACAAGTGAGACTTAGCCAATTTCTAGACAGAATTATGAATCACGGTCTTCTGGGAATGCTGGCGTGTACACCTATGAAATTGGAATTTGTGCAGACTCGAAAATAATCTTGCTTGTAATACTTTCCTTGTTTCCTTCTTCCTAAAGTCTAAAGTGAAAGGTCTTGCCTGTAAGTAAAAATTGCAGTGTTATAAATAATTTGTTCTTTCCCTTTTGAGACTGACTGTAAAAATGGAAATATGTGCTTTCAACCTAGTTTGTTTTCTGTTGACTTAATTTGATAGCTGTCCAGATAAAAATATTAGGTAATATACTTTGACATATTTACTTAGAATATACGTGACATCAGCTAGCTGTTACTATCTTAGGAAATGTCAGAGTGATGTCATGCAGTCACTTTATTTTAAATGAATTAAAGATGAAATACAACTTCCTTGTAGGTTGTTACACAAAGTGTAGTGTCCATGAAACTATACAGTCAAATTCATTTTGTGTGAGCTTATAAGTATTTTGAGTTTTGTTGCAATAGCAAAAATACTCATCTCGTATCTGATAGATGGGAGAAGTAAAGTACTCTCAAACCAGGATCATCTTCAATATATTTATCATTACATGCTTTATAATTTTAACTTATATTGCTGTCTAACCTACGTTTCTGTGATCTTGACGTTCACAAATACAGCTATCGACTGTTTCTATGACTGATGCATGGGAGAGTATAAATTACCAAATTAATGCCTCTGCTTATTTTCTGCACTTAAGCTAACAGTAGGGGAATGTGCATAGGTGACCTGAGTGCCTTAAAACCTGACATAAATATAAAATAATGAAAATGATCTCACTCCATTATAGATATGCCCAATTCACATTGGGAGTGTGCCTAGCATCTCTTCGTTTGTCCAGCTTTAATTAACCACATAATGAAGTTATGCCTTAGTTGAAATACAAGTAATATTGCCTGGTTCAGACAGCTCAGAGTGATATGTAGATACAAACAAAACCAAATGAAATTTCTTGCCGAACTGAATATGTTTGTATGCGATACCCTGTATGCGAAGTCACAGACTGCAAAACTCTCAAACCAGCTTCAAAGAATTAAAAATGACCCTATGGTAACTGATAAGGCAAAGTTGTGATTTTTAGTTGTACTATGTGCTTCTTAGCTTTCTTTTGGCCACCTTCCATGACCCTAGCTCTGAAACTCACTTCACTGCTGTGTCCTAGACTCAGGGCAGCAAGCCTCGTAATTATTTGAGTGTAATACTCCTAATTTGCTCCAGATTATTTTTTGTTGTTGTTGTTTTTGTCCTTATTTCAGCTGTTATCCCTTTCATCTACAGCAAATGGTTGGTAAAATTTTCACCAAGTAAGGAGTTCCTCATCAAAACGGAAGATTTTGGAGTGAATGTTTTTTGCTATCTGTAGCCATCATCCATCAGACACTTTGGTTGAATCAGGAGTCCCACGTGTAGGAAAATAGTTTGTCTTGGGCCTCTGTTGAGGTTAAACAGAAGGAAAGTCCACCAGTTAAACTCAAGGACAGAGTTACTGAGGCTCTGGGAGGAACAAAGCTTTGAAAGTGGTGGTCTGAGCCCACCTGCAGTTCAGGCTAGGGGTTCCCCAAACTCCCCATCTATCTGTGCCACTTTGCTCTGCAGATCCAATGATCTTGGGAGGTTTGCCCACAGCCTTCAAAGTGTCGGCTCAGTTGTCTCCATCTGGGGCTTCCCTCTTTGGCATTAGCAATTAAATTCTGCCTATGTAGTCCCGCTTAGTGCTGGCTCAATATTTGTTTGCCTGCACTGCTGCAAATATTAATCACTTCAAGACAGGCCAAGCAAAACCAAACAGAAAAGCCTCAGCAGGCCAAGATGCTTTTACTTCCACGTGCTCTGAATAAGTCGGCTAATGACCAATGCACCACCACCAAGTTCATTGACTTTCCTATCATGCTTTAAAGGTCCACTTTAAAACGTATGTAATAGTAGCAGCAGTGTGATATATATCTCTAAATATTTATGATGATACATTCTCTTTAATTGGTAGTGGGTGCAATCACTTATTTGATGGACATTTTAATTGGACTCCAGAATAGAAGCGGTGACTGCGTGGACACACTTCCATAACTAATAGGAAGGCTGGCAAAGAAGGCAAACCTCAGTTTTTTTCAGGATCATGAGCTTCAAGAAAACTCTTTTGGCAGATGCTGTAGGATACAGACCAGCATCTTATGAAAAACAAGTTGTAAGTAGGATGGAAGAAGAATTCTCTTCAATTTACTTTGTTATTTAAGGTTAATTGGGGAACAAAGTATTAGTGTTTCACTTGAAATAACTGCATA
Source organism: Cuculus canorus (assembly GCF_017976375.1). Classification (NCBI taxonomy): domain Eukaryota; kingdom Metazoa; phylum Chordata; class Aves; order Cuculiformes; family Cuculidae; genus Cuculus; species Cuculus canorus. The sequence goes on from NC_071407.1 coordinate 31,348,489, forward strand.
AGACTGAAGAGTTCTTTACAAATTTAAGTTTCAAATAGGACCCTGAATTCATTTTTTTAAGTGTGTTTATTTGTACATAGTTTTCTGTCACTGGACTGAATCTAAAAGTTTGCACTCTGGGCATTGCTCAAAGTGGATGTTTTAGATGTGACCAAGTGAGGAAACCAGAAAAGTGTCTGCATGCCTTTGCAAAGGTCTCCCGGCCTTCATTCTCTAAGAAAGAAGACCTGAGTCTCACGCTGAACGTTGGAAACGCATAGTATGAGGAGGACAGGCTACTGAGGCCGTGTGCTTGGCTCTGCTCCGGCTGCGGAAAAGCAGCTGTCTGAGCTCTGAAGTACAGTTGTGTCACATAAAAAAGGGACACTGGTGACTTGGTCCTGGCCTCGGAGATACATCAAAACAGAGACCGCAATTACTTCCTTCAGTTCTTATTTATTTCTTACGCTATGTCCTATTCAAACACATATTTTGAGAAATTTTTGCTTTGAGCTCACTGCCTGGGTAGCTCAAAACGAGCTGTTTCTGGTCATGTGAAGGCAGGAGGATCCCATGGCATGTGTGTTCTCACCAGCCAGAGGTGCAGAGCCCCAGCCAGCTCCCCACCCATTTGCCCACCAGCCAGGGCATGCTGCTCTCTCTGCAGCCTGGCCTTTATGCTCAGATATTGATCAGTAAAACAAGCTCCTAACAAAACTGAAGAATTTAATTTTGGTTAGTTTTGTCTTCCCCCAATGAAATTCACAATCTTTTTTTTTTTCCCCCGATAGATAATATTTTAATTCTCATGTTCTTTATTTTACTAGTGGCCATCTGGCACGTTGTAGATACTTTACTGGTGCTGGATATTTTATTTCCTGTGCAACCTGGCTCTAATTATTTGATATTTTTTTTCTGTAGATTACTTGCTATTTTTTTATATTGGCTCTGATCACTTACGTTTTCCTCCATAAGTGGAAGAGAACAGACCTAAATGTGAGTAAATGAGTATTCTTAAAAGAAGAGAAAAAAACCAAAGTATGTAATGTTCTTGTAGAAACAGTAAGACATGCCATAGAGACTGTTTTTACTCGCGTAACTAAACAGGCATCTAATGTGCTTTAGTAAGAACAGTAGATTTCTGTAGATTTCTTAGCTCACCTGACAAATTACAGCCCCATGGCCTCAGCTGCATGGGACCTAACTTCATCAGAGACATCTGTCTACAGGGCAGTTTGTTTCACTGCTCTCAGGCTCTGCTGTGTGTACTGTCATTGAGGAGAAGGCTGCAGACCAAATGTGGTAGCCAGGAACCCCTTGGAGCATCTCTCCAGATTCACTTGGAGACAGACAGCAGAAGACTACCATGAATACTTTGGACGAAGTAAAACTCATCTCAGTTCTCGATGGAGAGGCTGAGTGAGCTCTGTCTCTTTAGCCTGGAGAAGACCAAGAGAGGATCTCATCTATGCTTACGAATACCTAAAAGGTGAGATGTCAGGAGGATGGGAGGGACCACACTCTTCTCAATAGTGCCCAGCAAGAGGACAAGGGGCAACAAACACTAACCAGAACATAGGAAGTTCCACCTCAATATTCCTTACGGTGAGGATAATGGAGCACTGGAACAGGCAGCCCAGAGATGTTGTGGAGTCTCCTTCTCTGGAGATATTCCAAACCCATCTGGACATTCCTGTGCAACCTGCTGTAGGTGAACCTGCTTTAGCAGGGCGGTTGAACTGGATGATCTCCAGAGGTCCCTTCTAACCCATACCATTCTGGTATTCTTTTAACGTTCCCCCAAAACCTGATGCTGACCTCTAGATGGGCCTTTTTGCTGCTTCAGGCTCATCTCTAGTTCTACCTGGCTGTTCTTTGCTCTGCAGCCGCATCCAGTGTTTGGCTGCTGCCCTGTCCCCTGCCTGCAGCCGTGCTCCTGCATGAAGGTGGCTGCTGCTCTGCAGCCCTGCTCCCTGCTATGGCCACAGGTTCCCCAGGTGCCTGCAGGCACGTACGAGCTGCTGCAGCTCTACGCAGTGCTGCAGTCACTTCAGGCTTGGAACATCCCCCTGTGCACTTGCGTATCGCACTAGCAAGGAAGTGATCCTAAGGACCACTTGGAAAATTCTTATTTTTGTGGATACATCCCCCTGCATCCTATTAAAATATTTATAGCGCGCAGTTCTGTTTTATCACTCCTATATCAATATTGAAGTTTAACGTCAATATTAGTATGAAGTGTCTGTAAGGGTTTGGAAAATAAGAATCAGAAAGATCAAATATTTTATTTATGTGCAGTAAATTTTTAAAATCTCCCCAGTGTTTTGATCGAAAATGCATATTACTGAACAATTTGATTTCAAATGTCTTTCTCTGATGTAAGGTTTACTGGATATCTGTGATGGCCTGATTGAAGTATGTGAGAAGCCAACGTTACCCTTACCTGCATCTTGAGACAGAGGTCAGTCTCTGCTGTTCCTCTTAAAAGAAACTGTAATTACAAACTCTGTGCAGGGAGTGTTGCATGTTGGAAGCAGTGCACAGTTTGTGAATGATATATATGTTCTCTGGTCTTTTAAAACTACCGCCTGGCACAGCCCCAGGGCTCCTGTCTGCTGCTGCTGCCCCTGGAGCTGGGATCATGGCTCCAGGTTCTGGGCGTTTTACAAAGGATCTCGTTTGCTTCTGCTCTTATGAACAGAGAGTAAAACCCCAATAAGAGGGCAGATAGTTGCAGGCGAGTTGCAGATGTGTTCGCAGAGGTCATTGCAAAACAAACTCCACGAAAAGGACACAGCACAGCAGATTTCTGATGCAGTTATTTAATTGTCGTGTACTGCAAGAGTACCCATACGTACACATGCTAATAGTTCAGTGGAGCTCTGAAATGTTTTCAGACAGACTTCATCTCCCTGGAAAATTATCATAATTATAATGATACATATATATGGCACCAAATTTTTTTTTTAAGTTTAGTAATGGGCAATTAAGGTATCGTAGGCTTTTATTTGTAAAGCAATGGTTTCCCTCCTACTTGTTTGAAATAAAATATAGGAAACAATAATAAAGAAAAAAGAAATAAAACTCCCTTTGGAGACAAATGTGATCTTTTTAAATGTAGTCGCAAATAAACATGTTTGCCTTTAATTACTAATTACTATCAAATAGCATTCCCTTCATCTCCAGTTGAAGGCTACAACACAAGTTACTGTAGGCTTGCTATCCTTGGTGGCTATTTATTATATGAGTAATCTCTTTAAAATATTGCAATGGTTACTGTTAAATACAGATACATTACAGATTATAATGATTTTTTACATTTCTGAGTATGTAGAAATGTGTAGTATCCATTTCTTCTTGAAACTGTAGTTGATGATAGCATTTTTTTACTGAAAGTAGAATGATAGATTCTTGCAGTTAGTCCCTGTTTACATCCCTGTTTCCATATTTAATTTCCCAAATTCAGAAACTGAGCTGAATTCTGGTAAAACTTCAGTGTGTTTTGCTCATGTCTTTGTTTTGGATCTGATAGTGACCTCTGTCACAGCGGTGCCGTTTCTCCCTGGAAATCGGCTTTGTGCAGGACACCTTGAATTATTATTATAGTTTAATACGTACATATATACACATACACATGGATAGATGCATATATATTTATATTTGTTTGCCTGTGTGTATATAAATATAATTCTTCAAATATATATAAGCCTCTTTTCTTCTTCTAGGATACTGCTCAGTCTGCCTGAGGGTGGCCAGCTATCAAGTTTTCGCTTAAATCACCCATATCTACGTGAGGATCCTATTCTTAATTTAAAGCTAAAAATAAGTCTTTTCGCTGTAGAGAAAAATTGACTCAGATTCTCTGTACAAAGTGAAAAGCAAGAAGGTAAGTACCAAACACCCAGATCCTGGGATGGAGCTGCCGTGGGCAGCTGTGCGGGGCAGTGCAGGGCTGGTCCGTGAGCTGTGATTTGAAAAGCTAGGAGTTAGCTGTGTGATTGTCAATGACAGCCTGCTTTAAAATGCCAAACTATTCCAGAAGCATCCCTGTTTCTGTGTGGTTTGTGGTGGTGACTGGTTAGCTGGTCTGCAGACAATGAAGAAGTTCTTAACAGCAGTTGTGTCTTTGCCAGAGATGCTGCTGTTGTCTGATTTTTACAGGACCAAGCATGTTGTCATTAGTAAATAAATAAGCTACCGATAGACTAATTCTGAGCTGACGGACAAGTATTACTGGTTCTTATTATCCCACGTGACAGCAGTGGGCTTAGCGGTCACATATGCCCTTTCTCTAACTGCATTCGCATCACTCTTGCTTCTCATCATAAGTAGCTATAAACTAGTGAAAAAAACTCGGTGTAACTTTCACCACTTCAATATAAAAGGCTTTAAAGATCGGCTTGAACAATGCCCCTTTTTTTAAACTTAATAATCACTACTAGTTTATTCCTTTGCTTCTGCAGATACATTCAACGATAGGTATTACGTGTACAGATCATGCTCTTTTCTGCCAAGGTTGTTTGCCCACATATATAAAAGTAGTTTGTGATTAATCAAACTGTTCATTATAGCCATTTATTTTACATGGGAGCACCACAGAGGTATTTCTCGGAGGTGGTGGTGACATTGCGTGATCGGGATGCCTGTCCGAGGGCTGGGGAATAATTATAGAACTGCTATCGTTTGCATATTGCCAGGATGCTGCCAGGAAATACTAATGGATTACTTTTTATTCATTTAGCTTGTGTTTTTTGAAAGATGCCTAAAAACAAAAAGATCATATCTGTATGTTGTTTTTTAATTTATTTTCACCTTTTTGTCTCCTTTGGAGACCCCTAGTGTATCAGCACTTTGTTTACCACAAATTAAACCTTAGCTGATTGTTTACCAGAGTGGAGACCCTTGTGCATTACTCCAGCACTCTCCCTTCTTTTAATAATCACAACCTGGGATTCATTTGCAAGAGGCCCTAATCTGCATGAGAATTATACAATTAACTTTTGATTAACCGCCTAGTTCTTTTTGAAACCGCAGTGTATAGGTTACTCTGCATTTAAATAATTTTCCTTAAATTGGGAGCAGGCCTTTCATTAAACCAGTGAGTTTGACTAAACAACAACATTTGGAGATAATCAGGGTCAAAACAATAGGCAAGGCTGCAAGGCTAGAATGTCATCTTTAAATATAACAGCTGAGATAAAGGCACCCAGATTGTGCCTTATCGAAACACAAAAAATCAAAGCTCTCTCTTGTCTGTGGCAAAATACCAGGCCCTAGTGTTTAGGGCGACCATTGTTTGGGTCTATAAGTGTTGCAGGATTTGCATTCAGAGAGCCGGGTCTAACACACATTACATCACGTAGGGTACTTATCTCAGAGTCTGACAATAATTATCAGGAAGAATATACTCAGAATGACTTTTTTGTGATTTTTATGCATCCCCAACACAAGGAAGGGGAGATAACAGCATTATGAAAAAGGGGAGAGTCTCCAAAGGCTCTCCCTGGAGCTGCGTTCTTCGATTAAATTTGCTATGCCACTCTGGTGTGCTGAACAAGTGGAAAGAAAGACTGTGAGGCTTTTATAGAGGGTAATAATAGTCCTGAACACAGCCCTTACCAAAAGATAAGATCCATTGTCAAAACAAACAAAAGAAGCAGTATTAAACACCACTTGAAGAATATATATGAGCAAAGTTTTAAAGCCTTGCCTTTTTTCATACCTTGAACCTGGTTCTATTGTGTGGCCACGTTCAAAGCAGACACCTTTGCAAGAGTGGATGTTTTCCACTATGCCTTTTCCCTCTGTTCTGTATCAGGTTTTTTTTTTTTGCCATGAGGTCTGTCCGTGGTCCCAGGAACGACGGAGAAGAGACATAAACCATCACAGCCCAAGTCTGGTATCTGCTCTGGTTCTTTGACATATTTACAGACAAACCAGTATTTTTTTCCTATAATGCTTTTGCTGAGAGGCTCTGTAATAACTTATCACTGACTGTGTTCGTGCATCAAAGCTCAGCTACAGCTCACCACAAGACAGCTGAGGGTGATGTACACCTGGGCACTAACAACTCAACCTGGCAAAACTCGGACAGCAGAGGGGTAATTCCCAAAGACTCCCTTTTGGTAATGGGTTCTTCTCTCTCTGGCTCCAACCATTCTCAGCGTGATGCTGGGTTTGATTTTGACAGAAATATAAGCACCCATTTCTCTCTGATAAACACAACCCTGCAAACTAGGAAATCCAGGTGCACTCTTCCCCGAAATTGTGAGAGTGATGGTTGCCATAGCTGTGTAAAGGCAGTGTGTGTCAGGTTACAAAACTGTACTGGGAAAAATAGTGTCCACAAGGTACATATGATAAATCTCTATTTTTTTTTTCCCTCCTGCTGTGGTTATTATTACTGGGCTAGGAACAGGCATTTGGCAGTAAGAATGAAGCATGGAGAAACAAATATATAGATAAATGAAATGCTAATTAAAGCAGGGCTGAATTTCACTACAAATTCTGGCTATCACAAGACGTTCAAGAAAGACTAAACTGCTTAAAATAATAGGTACCTTCTGCATGCTACTTGTAGTTAAATTTGAAGGCTACTCCTGCATTTTAGTCCTTGATCTGCGTAACAGTTATTTCACCTCTCTATCGTAACCTGCTGTTGGAATTGCCTTGCTGTCCACCTTGCTGCTTCTCACCAGCCTCCAGTGCAGTCAAGGAGAGAGCACAGAGAGGAGCTACTTGCTCCTGCCTCTGCTCTCAAGCATTTCTTTGCTGATGTGAGAGGCTGCCAAATAGCAATTAGGCTGTCTGAAATGCAGTCGGTGCTGGCAAACTCATTGGAAAATAGAATTAAAGGATTCCCCCTCCAACAAGGCTCACTGACTAACGTGCAGAGAGCCACGGATGCCTTGCTGTGTGGCTGTGGCTGTTAGAACAGCAGCAAAACTGACACAATAACCTTAAAAAATGCTTCTGAAAGTTTTTTTCCATGGCAGAATGAAGCACCAAAAAACCCTAAAATGTAAATGACATGTGAAAAAGAAGGGGAGGAGAAGTTTTCAGGGACCTCAGTGCAAATAACGGCCAAGGACGCTTTCAGAAACTGTAATCCCAGTGGCTGAATGCAGCAGAAAATGAGAGCTCAGAGGTATAGCCTATTTAAGTGAGTATTCAATCACAATATTTATAAAGAAAATTAGTAATTATCCGAGGTCAGAAGATAGGCTAGGACAGGATGTGGTCAGTACAGTTTCCAAGCATCAAGAACTTTTGATAGCACTGAAGAAGATGTTTATTCAAATCACCTAGAAGGTGTTGATGTTGAATTACTTAAGAAGGACCCCAAGCCATCAGGTAAGCTTGATCAGATGATTAGAGACAACACCCAGAAAAGAGAAACACACCCAAAGTTGTTTCTGAAAAGAACAGCCAAGACTTGCTATTGCTTTTATCTCTTTATCTGCTGAATAATTAACAACAGCACGTTCATCTCAGAAAGTGGTATGTACCAGTCAGAAGTGGGACTGATGGAGGAATTTTGCCAACATCTCTACTCCAATGCATGTGAGAACTTTTTCTGATACTGTCTTTTGCATAAATTATCCCACATGCTTTCAGAATGTGTGTGTGTGTATATATATACACACAAATTGTATGGCTCTAGGAACAACAGAGGCAGTAAGTACAATCTCTGTTAAATATATTGCATGTGCTAAAGCAGAGAAGGCTGAACAGATTTTAGTTCAGCCGCTGCACCTGCTTTTCCTTCTGCTGCCTCCTCACTCTCAGTGCTGCCTTCCAGCACGGCTCTGCTTCCCAACCTTGGACCCGCTCCGAAGGTCTCTCCGTGCTAACTCATGGAAACCTGCTAGCAAGGAGGAAGCTGAAAACCAGTTTCCTTACCTGGGGACTGATAAATTTGTTTTGAGGCGCAATCAGTGAGGAAGGGCTGGAGAGGAAATGGAGGGATCATGGGGGTGTGATGGAGTCCAGGGAAGCTGAATAATTGATTTGGTACCTCAAAAAGTCTTGACAGTTCAGTCTTGACAAAGCTTTGGTGGTTCAAATAACTTTTATAAATTTGTGGCCCCTTTATAAATGTGTGGCCCTTTCAAAGCTTTGTTTCAACCTTCTCTTTTTTCTCCTCTTTTCTCTTTACTTCTTTTCCTAGGCTATGATTTCTTTCAGAGGACCCCTTTCTTCACCTAAATTGGATCCAGGACCTTGCTTCTGTTTCCTTCATGCTTGTTTTACCTGTTCCCAATCCCTCAGCAAACTGTGTAACTTTTTGTTACTGAATTGCCCAGTCACTTGTGATATCCAGTTCTTTATAATGTGCTATATACCAGTGATGGAGCCTTGTCTCATCATGCACAAGCAATTCCAAGCATTCAGGAACTGAGGTGAGTCCCCCAGATCATGTTATTTTCTCATTTGCCTGAAGAATTAGCATGTAAAAAGAAAAATGTCATTGGCATCCCTGTATTTGGCTTCTATTTTTTTTAACCTTATGGCTTTTTAAAGAAGGCAAAAAAAAGGAAACCGAGATGTACAAAAGCACAGCTTTGTGAATAACACTAAGTATCACGGGGCTTGTGATTAAATCTGTATATAACATTTGAATGGAGCAAGAGAAGACACTTTATTTCCTAAGTAAATCAAAGTGCTTCAATATGGAATAAACTGCAAGCGTGTATTTATACGCTGCTCTTGTAGAACAGCGTACCCACTCCAGGGCATACTGCCACGAGCAGCAACCCTCATGCAACCAAATAGAAGGGTTTCTTCAGCACACAGAGGAGGTGCTTGATTTTAAGCTTCAGCTCTTAAGAGCCTGATAGCACTGCAGGATGCTGACAAAGTAAGACAAAAGTAAGCGCCTGCCTTGGAAGATGCAGTCCTGCCACAACCACGCTCCTCTGCCAGGACAGGTTGGAGGGGATGAACCTGCAGGGAGAAGCTGAGGAGGATGGAGGGTGACTTGTCCTCCACTCCAGGCAATGCTGGCATCAACCTGTCCCAGGCAAGTTTGTGCTGCCTGTCTGCAGAGCCAGGGGGATGAGGCAAGACCTGGGGCTGCTGTGGGCAAGGCTTCATCAAGGTGTGAAGCCATTCCTTTTAACGCAGAATTCACCAAAAATAGGTGTAAAGTAAGTTGCTGCTAAAAGGCTGCAAGGCACATCTCTCACTGACACAATGCAATGTTGCCTCAGGGTTGAGAGGTCCCTTTACTTTGATTTTGATTGGGTTTTTGTTGTTGTTGTTTTGGTTTGATTTGGTTTGCTTTGATGATTGACCTCCTATAGGTTCTAAAGGTGTTTACCTAATTGCTTTTTAAAAGTTTTGAATGATGCCACAGATTTTCTGCTTATATTTTTTGATTTATGGAAAGATAACAAATTATGCACCTGGTAAATGGTCATTGCTTCAGTCCAGCTCCAGCGGACCCTGTTGTGAAGAGGCAAAACCCTTCCTGCCTCTGAGAGCATGGCACAGCCTCTGCTGTGGGCTGGCTGTGACTTGACTTCTTATTTCTGCATTGGTTTTGCTGCTTTTTTCTTTTTGCCCTGGTAAAGCCTCAGCTGCAAGAAAAGCTCAAACTTCTAATTTTGATAAGACTCCTATGTCAAGGAATGTCTCAATTTCAGGGTGAAATTTGTCCTCAGGGTACGAGGGGCCAAAAATAGCGATATGGACAGATTATTCATGTTGGATGTAGGAAATTTCACCTTCATCTGAACCCAGCAAATCATAGGGACTGACTCACCTCGATGGGCATCTTGATTATTTAGCCACAGACAATGCTGGAGTACGATCTCTTTTTGTAAAAAACACGCCATACCTTGCTTTTATTTGCACTGGCCACACTGCTGGAAACACAAATCAGTCTTTGGAAAAGGTCGTTCAGCTCTACTCTCAGTTTTCTTTTGGATTAACTAGGAAGGTTTATTTTATTTTTATCCAGGATCATCCAGAGTTTCAAGATATGTTCACATTGAGTTAAATGAGCCAGCCCAGGTTGTATGAGACATTAATTTGTCTGAGCTATGCAGGACTGAAACAATGTCTGCAAAGCTGCTGTTAGTGATTTCATGCTTGTCACGAACTTTGAACGCTCTTCTCTGAACCAAAGTGCAACTCAACCAGGACAACTTGAGTTGATGCTCCACAAACAGCTGCAAGACCTGGCAGACAGCAGAGTATATGCTTTTTCCATTTCATGACAACACCGTAGTTTGTTCCAGAACTTGAAATTTAAAAAAAAAAAAAAAAAAGGTAGAAAACAACATCTTGCACAGAAACAAGATGCTCACTTATTTTCTGACAGAGCAGAGAAACCTTTGGGGGATCTTGAAAGCATCTACAGCCAGAAGGCATGTGTGAGGTGCAACAAGATGACAGTCTTGCAGCAGGAGGAGAGGCTTGTAGCTTCTCCACATGACAGAGTCTGGCAGTCTAAGTCAGTAATTATTATGCTTCAAAAACTGTTGTAGCAAGTCAAAAGGAGAACATAAAACCTTGGAGATATTAGAGTATTGGGGATTTAGAAAAGATATATTTAAATGAAAGTTTTAACAAGAATTTCTGCTCTTTATCCTGCACTAGGAACCTGGAACACCTCTGTTGTTGCATATTGGAGGATTATGGTAGGACTTCAGAGGCTACAATCTTTCCTGAGAGTCCTTCCACCAAATTCCTCCCTTGGAAATAGCTATATTTTGGTCTCCTTTTGTCTGATACTCCCTCTCCTGCACTTCACTGATTTATTAGTTTTTTCATTCCCCTCTCTCTGTCTGACAACACCGCATGGGCATGGATCAGGGAAGAACATGCTGACTGCTGAGATCCTGTGGTGCGTGAACAGATGCTCTGTTGATCGACACGGCGCTAAGCTGTCCGGTGAGGTCTGTACCCGAGCTGTACTGATACTGCTCCCTGCAAACCAGTATAACCAGGCAGGTTCTGGTTAACAGTATTTGTGTTAATTTAGTGTGGTGGAAGCGTACATGTGACCCTGATTGTGTCCCTGTTGCTATAAGGTGTATAAATTTGCAGGAGTTTCACTCTCACTTATAATATAACATGGAAATTATTTCCTCTGTCAGATCTTACTGGGGCTGGGAAAGCATTATATACGTACATCTGGGTATTGTGAATGCACTGCCTTTCTGTAAGTTCAAATCTAACATACAAACTCTTATGTTTCATCTTATTAACATATTTATTAACATCTTCTAATTAGGGACCTTTTTTAAACCTTTCTTTTAAATACTTGCATTTTTTTTTTCTGGAGAATTTAGACGGAATTTCTAACAGTTCCTTGATTTTATTTTCATATTTTAGATTTAGCACATCCAGTATAAGGCTATGTGTCTGTATTAAGATAACATGGGATACATATTAGCATAGGTACTCGTTATCTTCATATTTCTGTCATTCTAGTCACGATTAATTGGCTAAAACGTTGAAGGTAGGATGCCATCACCGATGAACTCTTGCTTCATGTACAATTCTGAATGACAGAAAATATGAAAGTATTGACACGACTAAGAGTGGATTTGGGAAACAGGGTGTCTTAGAGGAAAGATCAGCAGTCCAATTTTTGGTCATTTTAAATTTGAATTTACATGGAGACATTCAGGAAAAGGCATCAAAGAGAGAGTGTAAGGCAAGGCTGAATGCAAAGAGACAAATTTTGACCAGAGAGGTGAATCAGAGAGTTAATTGTATAAAAATGGACATTAAACTGTCTACATAGACAAGCTGTTCAGCCATTAGCCTCAACATCAGGAGAAGTAGGAGGTCCATTGTAGGATGTTCTGAAGAAGATGGAGAGGGCAAAGGAGGAAAGTGATGAGTGAAGGGGAAGAAGAAGAAAAGCAAAAATTTCTAGAAAGTCTCATGAGTCCTGGGATTTAGTTAAAGGATGAGTGGAGGTTGCTGAGACAGGATTGAGACAAAGCTGAAAATTGTTGACAGAATTATGACTGGCCTTAATTTCCCTGAGAAAAAAGGCTTCTTATTGGTGTGCTGCAGGATTGCCCTGTCATCAGCCATTCTGGGCTATATCCCAGATTAACCAGGAAATGTATTGTGCGGTTTTATTATCTGGGAATAAAAGCTTTGATCTATTGCTTTGAGTGGATTAGACCACCTCCAGAGATTCCTCAGTTATTGTCTGACTCTTACTGATACCAATAATATAACTATGTGGTAAGACTACTTGAAATACTCAGGAACTTCTGAGCCTTACCCATACAGATTTTTCAGTGTTTTTCTTTTTTTTTCTCTTTTATTTTTTATTTTTTTGAGGAAAACTATCTTTCAGTGCAGGAAAAGGTTATATCTGTATTATATCGTAACAAAGAGGGTTCAAGAAAGGCACTTTACATATTATCAAAAGATTATCTGTGTTGGCCATCACAGCACAAAAATGGGGAGTAAGGAATTATTATTGTCTTAATTGTAAAGGCAGGGAAATGGGATGAAGAAAGTGAGAAACTCAAGGTCACTTCCAAAGTCTGTGACAGAGCTGGAAACAGAATCCAGGCTCTTTATCCGATCAATACATTAATAACGTCAATGACCATCTCACTTACCTCTATTTCCCTTGCACATTACCTCAGTGAGGAAGTTGCTACTTTGCTAAAAAGCTTGTGAAATTAATCAGTACTACTGAAAACATAACAGCAGTTGCAATAACACCATTTTGCAATTTTGGTTTACTTCTCTCTAATATTAAAACTGATGAATCGTGCTGACGGCATTAAGAAGATGCTCCATGAGGAGCTGAGGTGTGATTGAGTCATATTTTATGCTCTTTCACCTCTAAACTGTCTTTCTTGGCCCTAGGAAATTCAGAGGAGAGCAGGTGATGTATTTCTGATTGCTGCCTTTTAGTTTAGCAAAATAACTGCTAAAGCCAATTTGGAATTGTTACAGGACCATCACTTACATGGAGATGCTGCCAGCATGAACAAACAATAGCAGATATGATAATAGATGATTTTAAAGGATCTGTTTTGTGGTGCTTCCAATCTAGAAGCAAATGAGTTGACAGATGCTGCTCAACAAAAGTCATTGGTAAGTAGCTGAATTCACAGTTCTCATTTCTTTTTACTATGCATTTTACGTCAAGTCTCATTTCTGACTTTACAGGTCAGTCACAGGTCTGACTTCACAGGTCAGAAGACCCTCGTTCTCTTGCTAGTGCTGAGTGAAAACTCTGTATACATGCTAGCAATGTTAGTGTAGGGATTCTCATGCATTATCACATTAATTTTTTTCTCTCAGTTCAAGGAAATGGACACTAGATTCATCTTCTAGCATATATTGATTTAATCCTCCTTTTAATTTAGTGCTGGAAAAGGCTATTAGCCTTCATTCACATTTACAATAAGATAATATAACCTGATAGCTGCTCTCCCTATCCATTATGGAAGAAGGATAAAATAGTTCAGTTTCTGTATGTAAGGATCTATTGACTTATTCTCCTCAGCTGCATTTAGAGCAGTTGCTGTCCTCACTACTATATGTCTTAATAGCATTTCTCTGAGGTGGAATATTGATGAAAGCTCCCTCTGAAAAGCAGAGGTAAAGGCACGGATAATGCCTTTTGCTCTAAATAGGAATCCAGCTTTTCCCCTCAAACTTCTATGAACTATATTAAGGATTTTGCAAAACAAACACTGTCTCTGTGGTCACCATTCATCATTCTTTTACAATCCTCAGACTGCAAACTTGAGTATCTCCTTGCAGCATTCCTCTCTCCATGAACATCTCCTGAGTTTCCTCTAGATTGGCCTTTGTCGCCCACATCTGAGCTCCAGCACAGCTCATTGCCTGCGCAGGAGGTACTTGATCTGAGCATCCAGGCTAACTCGTGGACTTGATGGCTGCTCATTTATTTCATGTATTACTGTAAGCCTCTCTTGTCTCACCGGAACACTCAGCTGTTGGCTTCGGCAACTCTGTGGTGTCAGCTCGAGCATATTTCCTCCGCGTCCCTGCTCCACTCCTGGCCTCATTACTCACAAATTAGTCACACCAAGATCTTTAAAGCGGCAATTCCGAGGCATGTGCTCAAGAAGCTTTCTCTTCTATTCAGAAAGCAGTGATATTTTTTTAATTCTTAATTTGGGTTGTTCTTCTGAAGAACAGACACTATGTCCTGCTGCTATAATGCCAAGCCATGATGGGGCAGAGAGTTGGTTCAGAGAGTTTCACTGCTGTTTAAAAATTGAGGAGAAAGAGAGGGAAAATCTCAGAACTCTGCTAGAAGAATAGCAAACGCAAGTGTATTCTTCCATGCTACGTGCAGAAGCATTGGTTGCCTCTCCATTTTAGCCTGTGTGGAAGCTGAGGGTAGTGAGGAGGAAATGTATTCTGCAAGAGAAAAGACAGTGTATGGGGGTGGATTCATTTCACTTCTGCAGCTTCACCCATTCCTGTATCTGACCGGGAGCTTGAACATGCTGCTGGCACTTTGTCGGCCTTTTTATCCTTGATTATCAAATATACACAACAGCCATAACAGACATTGCATCCAACTATGCCCTCCTATACCTACTCATAAACCAACAATTAATTTGCAAAGTCGAAGATGAGATATATCAGTGGAAATTTAAAAAAAAATATTGCCCCAGATGTGCCTCTGCTTGCAACAGAGTAGCAGTGATTAATTTCCTATTTATTTCTGTTTATGTTTCCCAAATAGGATAAAATACACCGAAGATTGGTAAGATTTTTTTATATTGCTGCATTTTTTTTTGTTTTATGTAATAATATACTTTTTATTTTAAGAAATAATTAACATAATGTGTTAGAATGTCATGATTCTAATTGTTCTTGCCATGGAAAAGGTACGACTGAATTAAATTAATACATAGGAGACTTGTTTCATTCTGCAGTAACTACTGCTGTTCTTTGAAAGGCTGTCCTTTTTTTGAGTTCCTTATCTGAAAAGGTTTACCATGTCTTCATGCAAGTAGTTGTCATGCTTTAGAAAAATCACAAGCAGCAAAAAGTCAGAATTGTCAGTTCAGAAGACACTGCTTGTTCCACTGGGTAAAACTGAGAAAGCAAAGCCGGCAAATGATCTTTAGGAAAAAAAAAAAATGATGGAAACAGCAGTGGAATGAAGATAAAAAGGGCTGCAGGCTTTATTCTCATTGAAGGTTGGCAACGGGAAATCTGTTGGAGTAGAGGAAGAATATCTGATAGGTCATCTGTTGTGTAATGAAGAATAGAAGACAGAAGACAAGCTAGGAGAAGCAAGGTGATTCCAAACCTCGGAGGAATGTAAGATCTTATGAGAGAAACATGAAAGCAATACCTTTATAAACTGACCAAATTTAATTTACTATCAACGAGCCTTGTAAGACTGCAAGCTGACAAAATCCATTTGTAATGTTATGGGTAAGGCTGAAGTCATACATTTTTCTCCTGTGGAATCATTTTATTATGTATTCGTTTCTTTTTTGTGCAGGTTTTCTGATTAAAAATTACTGCTAAGATGTCAAATATTTCCTTGTCCTCTGATATCTGGCTTAGTTACCAAATAACTTATTCTGCCTATCCGTCTTCTTTAGTCGGAATAAAACATGTTTTCAAAGGGTGAACAAAAGCAGATAAATATGCTGTCATTTAACATGCACAGTTTTCAGCAAAATGTCCATATTGTTCTGCTCTGTATGTTTCTTGAGAGGCACTGGAGCTGTCAGTCAGTATGTTTTGTTGCAATACTTTAAGTGCTTGGTCTCATGATCAATGAGCATCATAGCGAAAACACTTGTGATTTCAAGTAAAGTCACGAAATGCTCCGCGTGAAGTTGTGGTCGCTTTTCTTTTGTGACACTGTGAGATGCAAATGTTGGATTCTTTATATTGGAAAGACGTTTGGATGGAATATGATAAGAACAGGTTGGTGTTGCACTTTGGGAGTGCTTTGGGCACTGACATCTCCAGGCCAGGCTGCACTCTCACTTGCTGTGTGGAGAAGGAGAAAATGGTTTCTAAATTGGTTTTCAAATTCAGTGGTGGCCACTAATCAACTTACTCGTGTCAGTATGCTTCTGAGCTCATTTTTACAGAACTGGTAGGAATCCTTGCTCTCCACAAGCAGCTCTTTGCCCTGGGAGAAGACCGAGATTTATAGTTATGAGGTTTTGATCAAAAGGAGGAAGATATAATCGAGTCCCACCAGCTTCTGAGCTTTATAGACATGGGATTCATCAGCAGACCTTGCCTCTGGTCTTGCATGCCGTGAAAAGATGTTGGGGTTGGTGTGCTTCATGCTTCCATGGAACTCTATTTCTTTGTTGACCAAGTGGGTGAAGAAAGCAGAGGAAAGGAGAAAGCTTCGCGTTACAACAGGCTTCAGAGACTTGTGAGTATCTTGTTTTAAACCTGATTTGAAGGGGCAAATTTGCAGTAGAAGTACCTCCTCCTTAAACATGGAAAAAATAGCTAGAAAACAGAGATGATTTTATAGAGAATAACGAATGGGAAGTTTATCATGGCACTACTGAAGGGCTGATCTCCTTTAGCGCTACAGGGTAAGTCCACTTCAGGGACTCACCTGCAACTTGGGAGGCACAGCTGCAAAGGGCAAACCAACTTCTATATGATGTAATATGGGAAAAAAAAAAAGTCAGTGTTGTGATGTCATAGTGGCATAGTAAACAAAAAAAAAAAAGAATGTGCTAACAATGGGCACTGTATTAAATTGTGACACTGTATTATAGTATGGGAGTTTCTTCAGCAGAATAATTCTCAAGCCATAATGAAAAGAAGCTCCGTGCATGGACACAGTTATTTTATTTAATCTTGTTTTAGAAATCTAATAGGAAAACAGCTACATTAGGCTAAGTCACTTCATTCTACTATGCACTTTTAAAGTAAGAAGATTATGTTACCCCCATCCCCATAAATCAGGATTCAACTTGAATGTTCAGGTTTTTGTGCCAACAAAATCTCCAATTTGCTGAGCTCAAATTCTCTGATCTCATGGCAGGGGCCAGAAGTAGCGATGCACTTCAGAAACGGCAATCGCCGTATTATCTACATGGAAGAATTGGGACTTTTTCTCTAAACTATCAATGTGCTACTCCTCCTGCCACTTGAAGAGCAAGTTTCTTCTCTCTGTAACAGTTGTGCTTTCTCGGCGTGGTCCATGTTGCCTTGTTTCTCACGTACTTGTATTAGAATTGGAAAATTTTACCTGCAGCATAGCATGCATCTATTAAAATCTGTGCCAACGTGCTCATATTATTTTAAAGAGAATGCAAGTTTTCCTTCATAAAATTCCAGTGGGCAATGAATTAAAAATGACAACTCTATATACAGTGAAAACAAGAAAATAAAATATACAAAACATTGCTAATGATCAGTTCTTGAAAAATTTACCAGACACATAGTACCCAGGGAGCTAAACTCATTAGCAGAGACTGATACGAAAGCTGAGGTACTCCAGGATGAGGCTGAGACACAACATATTCAAATGAAATCTCTTTAGCAAAATTGTTTTGTTTCCTTCACAGAAATATTTGGCAACAGCATGTCTTCCGTTTTTTTTTTAAAAAAAAAAAGTATGTGGTAGGTTACAGCATCTCATTAATCAGCCGTCCTGATGTTCACGTGCTCATGAGCTTTTGCCTCCTTGGGGAAGGCAGAGGAGTTCCTAATGATGGTCTGGAGTTTTTCCCTGGTTTATCAGGTGGGTCCTGGTGTTGTTCTGCTTGGCTGGAGCCTGGCCTGGTGTCCGCTGGGTGATCCTGCACATCACCTTCTCTCCCAGCAGAGCTGAAGGGGAATTACAGACCTGGAGCTTGCTGCAAAGTGACACAGACCATCTATACAGTGCCAAGCATGCTGTCAACACTCAATAAATAGTAATAATTAATAGTATCTGAATGACCTCACTCTATGACTGCATGACATTGGGTATATTGGATGACTGTATACACCAATCCATTAACTTAACAGAGCTGCATACGTACTATGTGTGGCATTTGAATGCTGACACCTTCTAGAAACAGACAATTGTTTCACACCTCATTTGCAAACTAAAGGAGATATGAAATGAATTAAACTTCCTGCAAACACTCAGGAGATTTACAGAGAGTCCTATCTCTAAGTCTACTGTACTATTTGCATAAAAGAATTCAGTATCAATGTAATTATTCATGATAATTCTAAAGTAGTTTTGCTGCTTCAGGATTTTTCAGATTAAGAATGTAATGAATTAGTAATAAAATCCTAACACAAATTTATTCCTAAATACAATTTCCTTTCTGGTTGCGAATCTCATTGTATTTATTATAAAAGATGTACTTGTTGAAATAGCTTTTCTCTGGCGGCATGGTTTAAAGATGCATGTCTTTGGCAAAGTTGAATTTCTATTAGCAGACTGCTTCAGAAAAACCTTGCCTTTTCTTTAAGCAGAAAGAGGATTTGACTGATGTGTCCTTGTACACCATAACGATGAGTGTCTAGTAAATATGCATCTCCGCAGCCTTGCTCTATGTGCAGAGCGAGCGGTGGCAGCGTGCGTCTGGTGGTGCGGAGAAGGGAAAAGACTTTGAGAACTTGAGCTGCTCCTCTCCCTAATGAAGCCCATTAACCTGCAGCAAGACCCAGTCTAATAACCATGTCTAAGTGAGAAAGTCAGGCCTGTTTGCTTTTGATTGCACCTCTTTGCTGGCTGCCTCCATGCTCCCGATGTAAATCTACCTTCTGAACTGCCTGCGCTTACCCCCAGAATCGTTAACACATACCTTTTTATTTGTTCCCTTTGCATGCCATTAAGCCTGCATGACACTGCACATCTGTGTCTCAGCATGCCTTTTCTGCAGACCAGTGAGTCATTAGGAGAGATAAGATGAGTCCCAGATGTTGAAGAAACATGGTAGCACCCTGTGGATTACAACTGGGAAAAATAAAAGCCAAAGTTTTAACGTTTATTGGGTACCACAAGGTAAGCAAGTTCATTTGGTTATGTGGAGATGGTGACACTTTTTAATTTAATTTCTTTTTAAAGCCCGTATCTTGAAATTGTTTTTTCTTGAAAAAGTCATGAAATAATTTCAACCGGCGAAGGTTGAATCCTAGACACAAAATAAGGAAACATTCAGGTTTTTTTCTCTCAGCTTTTCTGCTCTCAGCATTTCTCCTCTCATTGCTCTCTCCACAAGGGAGATTCAGCTCCTGGGACGTCGGTACAAATGTTGGTACAAATTTAGCATTTTCTGAGCTTTCAGTTTTGATAAAAGATGTCTTTTTCCTGGGAAATTGTAAGGGTTTGTCATCAGCTCTAGGGCAGGTTACAATTTCGTGTTCATGACTTAGAACATTTTTTGTTCGTTTTGATATTCTGTGAAATTAGAAAAAGCAAAATTTAGTTAATCTGCTTGGTGCAAAAAAATTTGGATGTTGGTTTCATTCAAAACAGAGATCTGTTTCATTATTTACTACCCAGTTGGGAACACAACTTCTTGGTTTGATGGTGAGCCCTTGTTTCCCACCTTTCCAGCAGACGTGATCATGCCATACTCATCACTCCTCAGCAGGAACCAACCACCAAGCTCAGTCCTTTCAAGCAAATTGATGGAACTGAATATTTCTGTAACCTAGAGAAAACTCCCTATGCATGTTATATATATATATATGTGTGTGTGTGTATATATATATATGTGTGTGTGTGTGTGTATATATATATATATATATATATATATTCAGTTTTCACACCCTACTCTCTGCTACCTCCTGGTGACAAAATAAAAGTTAAACTCCTTGCCCGAATTGTGGTGATCCACCAGGTGACATAACCCGACCAGGAAATGCCTTGAACTCTGCCACAGATGAACATATTATCATCTTCCTCTTGTGGTAAGGCTCACACTTAAATGGGTAAAACATTTCTAAAATATTGATTACTTGGGATGATGAAAATCTCAGAGGAAAAAGTACTTTTGTCCTGGAATAATCCCAGTGGAATTTTGCACTGACAGGTTTGTTTAATGATATTACCATGAAAAAGAATGATGTTTGCTGAAAATGAAGATTTGCTCTTATTCCATTCTCAACTTTGGCCTCCAGAGAACTAATTTACCAAGACATACTTTTTCTTGTATTTAAGACCACTGGAGCACACACTTTACATTAGACATCCTGATCTGTGTTAATGATGGCTCTGTAAAATTTTCATATATGAATGTATTTTTCTTAGTGATCCAATTCTCTGTTCAGATTATATTAGCATATTTAATGTGAATAACAGTGGATTCTTGTTTATTTCAAGCTACCACAGGAGCTCTGGAAAAGTGGACTTGCTTTTTCTCTGAGTTACCTCCATAAGTGAGAGCTACTGGATGTGAAATGTCCAAAGTGCAAGAGATTGTTCTAGCACAGTGCTGTATTTTAGTCTTATAACTGAAAGGTTAATTGTCTTTAAAGTTGTTTGCACGTGGGCAGAGCTGTGAGTCCACATGCTTATTTTACTTTCCTTTCAAGCTGAAGTGTGTGGAGAATCAAAACGTTGCAATTGTTTATTTCAGATTTGAGGCTGTAAATGGCTTGTTACTACTGCCAACAGTTTTTTTCTGTAGGAAACAGTCTTAGAGCAGCTTTAATTTACACTATGGAAAGTGGAAAAGTAAGTTTAGGGGCTAATTTTGTTCTAGTAATATGTAATTGTTTGGACCTCTTTTGAAATGTTATTTGAAAAAAAAAAACCCAAAACAACCAACAAAAGATTCCTGTTTTGTCTCCAGCTGTGGGATCCCCACTGACAGCAGCCCCTGGAACTGTGAATTCTCCTCCTATGCCGATATTCAACAACTGCCAAGTCCCTGCGCACCCTGCTCTAGGTGCCCCTGCTTTAGCAGGGGTGTTGGACTAGAAGATCTACAGAGGTTCCTTCCAACCCCCTTCATTCTGTGATTCTGTGGCATAAGGGCACTGACGCGCACCCATCATGAACTTCAATAAAAAAACCCAAGGGGAGAGATCCTAGTTAGACCTAACAGTCATTCTGAGATTTGGAAAGACTTGGGAGTTAAGACTTAAAACATGTGAAAAATATCTGGAAAAAGAAGTTATATTATTTGTTGCAGGAACAAGTTAGTTTTGTAAATTCCCTGAATTTTGCTCCATTCAAATGTGAAAATACTGAAGTAAATTTACATTTTCTTTATTAAGTACTAAAACCAGAAAAAAAATCAGTAGATTAATGTAGTGTTTTCTTAATGATTAGTTAAAAGCTGTGTCAAAGAGTAACATTGCAGATACCCAGGATCTAAGTTCTGAGTAAGGGATGCACAACCACATAATCGTGAAGACCATGAAGAAAGGCTGTCATAGCTCTGACTTGTTTCCCCAAGGAAGTAAAAGGGGAAAGAAACTATACTTGATATTTCATCCTGGGATCTCTTGCAAGATCCCTGGCAGTCCTCCACACTGCTTTGCAACCTTGGCAGATGTCACTGAGGAGAGCGCTATTGCCCCAAACCAGAGACATCTACTTCTCTGTGTTATCCCAATGAGGAGGCAGGGAATGTCTTGCCACTGTCAGACTCTGGCTCTGGGACAGCTGCTCCTAACTAGGGGTCATTTGCTAGGTCATTATTTAAGTTAAGCTGTGTGGGAAACTGTGAAGGAGGAAGTTATTCTTTGAATTTGTAGTTAGTATGGATTTTCTCAAGTAGCGACTCTAAAATTATCACTGTCAAAACTGCTGTAAGTTTAGTATTTGAAAAGATCTTTTTTTTTAATAGTGACGTTTTTGCATTACGGAAGACAGTTTTCAGCCTATCCCGGCTGCCTGCCTTATCGTCGCATTTTGGTTCAGCCCTGCACTCATGAGTTCCCATGGTAATCTCCAGCTACTGAATCCAGGACTGCCAGCAACGCTTCTGCAGGCTCGTGGTTAGGGCTGATTTAGGAACTGATGCTGTAATGTGCTGAGCGCTCCTGCATGTTCCTGAACATGCTTTTCTCTGTTCTCTTTCATGTGTTCTTTACCTCCTTGGATCAGCCACCATGTGGCTCATCCATACTTGGTCTGTTTTGGAATTGAATCATGACCCTACAAATATTAAATCATCGTGTTCTGTAAGAACCATGTGAAATGCTGGACCTTGTCTCCATCTTGATTGTTTGCAGATGTTGGGGTTGTCCTGAAGAAACAGTCAGTGTCTTGACTCATCCTAAAAATGCTCAACATCTGTGCAAGCACTTTAAAATGTGATATATATCAGGTAATTATCACCACATGCCTCCTCACTTCCATTCGTATTTATTTTTCTTGATAAGACAGCGAAAGAATGAAGATGTTTAGTAACTGAACTTTTGTTTTTCAGCCAGTGTAATGAATCCTCACTTCCACTAGTTGTGAGACTTCTCTGTTTATCAGTGTGTTGTTTCACCTTTTGTTCAAAGCAGTGGTTTCACTCACAAAATAGCTCCATTATCCATGCATTTGCCTGTTTGCTGTAATGAAGACAACTGGATTTGTAATAGTCTATTAAATGGGCTATTAAATAATATAGTTACTGGAGAGACTCTGGTAATACTGGATGGAGTGGCATGGTAATAATTCTGAGATTCAGATGTTGCATGGACTTCCTTTCTTCTACAGGTTTTTGAAGTGTTTTCTTGAGGGTTTTCATAAATCTTTCTACTCCTTGGCTGGCATGCAGCCAGGATGGATCCATTTGTTTTACTAGAACCTGAGATATTCAGCTGCTGCAGCAAGTTCTTCACTCTTGAACTGTTAGTCCATCATCAAGTTCAATGAGTACTACACTACAAGATATAGAAAACACGCTGACTGGGCCGGCCACCTGGCTGAGGTTAAAATAGTGGTTTTGATTAGAGGAGAAATAAATCTGGAATAATCTCAGTGAAAAAAGGTGCATATTTACTTTTCTGGATGTGATAGCAGAACTGGTCTAACGGTTGATGGACCTCAATCTGTGAATATCTATGAGCAGCTATTATCTGTATTGCAGTTTCAATCAAAATTGAGTCTCTATAAATCAAATGCCTTAAAAGTCTACTGACTGTCTCAGTGCTTCTAAGGTTTTGTCTTTAAACACAGAAATGATGTGCTTTTAAATAAGGTTTTAATTGATTCACAGACTGCATAAGCGACTCATGTTGAAGCAGAACCTGAAAAATATGTTTCTTGACTCATACTCCAATATTTTAAGATCAAGAACCTGATTTCTCTTTAAGAACTTGATCCCAAAGGCATGAACTTGATCCCAAAGGCTTATGAATGGCCCTGCCGAGATTATGGTTTAAGGAATTTTCTGAATTGAGGATTAATTCACTGCATTGCCATTTGCACTAGTGCAAGTCGTTAGACATTACTGCCCTTCAGTGTTAAAATTTGTACTCTACTAAATTTTTCTGAAAGTTTCTCTCCAAAGAGAATCATTATTTTTCCTCTGTTCTTCATTTTTTCTCCTCTGTCTCTGAAAGATAACATTTACATTCCAATATATACAGTACTAGTCCAAATTTTCATTATGATATACTACCATAGAAGTCTGTGCAATGAAATGTTTTTTGGAACAATTGCTCGTGCCTTATTAGGAATTGGACTTTCACTCCAACGTGATAAAAAATGAATAGTATTAAATCCCAGCTCTCCTTCTCTTTTTTGTTCCATTGAAGTACAAGTAATCATTGTGCGTTAAAAACACTTCAAATGAAATGACAGCAACCATGAAAGCAACTTGGTGTAAAGTCTTTCTGTAGGTAAGAGTTTTTATTGTTGTGACTGTGGTTTATGTCACTAGTACTTAGCCAATTAATTTGTTCTCTGCCCTTTGAACAGGAGAGAACGTTTCTGCTTTGGTCTTATTTTGATTCATTTAAGGATTGATTGGATACTGTCTGTCCATCTTAGAGACTTTCTGGACTCGCAGCTCTGAAAAAGCCCACTGTACTCTCACAGTAAGCACTTGTTTCCGTCCCAGGTTTGACGTGTTGTGAGTGACTCTGTCCTCTCTCTGTGGGGAAGGGGAATGACAGGGGTGTTTTCTGTTATGCCTTTCGCATGGTTGGAGGGTTTCGTAGCATTATTCCCTTTTGCCATCAAGTTCCATTCTGTACTCTTATATTCAAGAGATATTTCCAGAGTAGACTTTTCTAGTTGAACTGCCTGCCAATGTTTGTACTCATTGGTCTTGTTTCTGTGGTGTTCCCAACCCAGGGACTACAGTGATGTTGGGCTACTGGAAGAGCTGAGACCCCATGGATGACAATCTTCTATGCTTTGCATTTTTTTTATAGTCCTGCTTTGCTCATTACAATTTTTCTTGTTATCTTAAAATCAATGTACTTTTTAAAACAACTATGTTGTTTTCTTCCCCTCTCACTTGCTCTAAGAAACCATCGGATGTTTCGCTGAGATTTTGGGTTTTTGTTTACTCTTTTCAGTGCTGCTTCGGCACTTAATTTGCAGTTAGTGCTTTTGCCATTAAACTTCAGTATATTCCATTTATTCTATAGGATCCATTTTTTTAGTAAATTCAGGACTTCCTGGTGAACTTAAAATTCAAACTGCTGCTGACTCTAGGAACCAGAGACCTTCAAAAGCATTTCAATTCTATCTTGTCCTGGGAGTCCATTAAATTGCTAATGGAGATGTATCGCGAGAGCAGAAAAGCTTAAAAATAAAAATCTTGGAATGGTGTTTTCAGAATTTGAGGTCAATATTTTTTTCTTGCTAACTGCATATTACCCCAGCACAATCCACTCCTCTTTAGTGATGTGATTCACACTGAGCATTGGTGGAAGCTGTGATATCTTTCTACTGATAGCAAATTTACAATTACATATTTTGAGTATTGTACTTGTAAAAATCTGGTGTAGCTGAAGAACGAGGTAGTGTGCTAGGAGCCGGGAAACAATTTTATTCTGAGGTTATTATATGATGGGACTTAATTCTGAAAAAAAATGTTGGTTTTCCTTCAATTGGTTATCCGAGATTTGTTCCCAGTGTTGTTTCAGTTGGAAATCACATTGCCCTGTGTTATCAACCACACATAATCGTTCTATGGATTTGAACTGCAGGCGCTCTAGTTACTTCCTGAAGCTCACTGGATATCTGCGAATGAATTATTGGGCATGATTAGGTGCAGCTGGTGCACCTATCAGAAAGAGTGGCTTTTGAAATACTGTTCAAGATGGTTTTGATAAATTCAAAGTTTGAGAGTTTTTTTTTTTTTTTTGCTTTCCATTAAAAAACTGTGAAATAGAAGACTGTTCATATGTTGTAGGGATGGCAGATGGAAAACCAGGAATCTTACTTTTCAGTGATACCCTGCATATTGTACACGTTGATGTCCTGTTTCTTATCTTCAGTAGATCTCTAAATTTAGAGTTGACATAGTGGTAAGATTACAACCTGCATAATGATCTTCATTGGCGGTTGTCTTCTGTTCCTCTGTATGTGTGACTGCATTCCCCAGACTCATCTGCACATTTTCATCAATCATTTCTCCTGTCAGTTTGGAGACATAAGTGAAGTGTTTGACTTCCAGTTTTGCTCTTTTGTGGCACACGGTACTTCTAGTCATTGATGTTTTGAGCCAGTGGTCTTCTGCCGGTGTCAGGATGCTCCTTTCTCCTTCGGTATGGTGTTCAGGGATAAGTAGTGATTTCAGATAACTTTTCTGGTGAGACATCTGTTGTATGTCCTTCTCTGAGTACAATAGAATCTGCTGTTAGTTGCTGTGAGGTTTTCTCCACTGGCTGCAATCGAGGACAAAGGCGGTTGACAAACGGAACATAACAGATGTTCTTGTTGCTTTTGCTGACATTCAAAATCTGCCTTTTCTGATGTAACAGATAATTTTTGTGTCAGCTGAGGAGATGAGATCCTTATTTCCCTGAACATCTCAAGTGGATATGAAAGCAATATTTTGCTTTATCTGATTTATGGGTATGTGTTGCCATTGCCAGTAGATTATCTGGCCTGATAATAGATTTTTACTTGATGTTGTGGAGACTAGTTACAGATGTATGATTTCTTCTCTTATCTTCCTCCAGAAGATTTGTACATTCTGGCAGACATGACAAGCTTTCTTTTTGGATTGGGTGGAGAACAGAAAGAGTTTATGCTACTGTGTGCATGAGCCACCAGAATTGTATCGGCTTTCCTTGAGCTTGTCACTTGTTTAGGATTTGCTTCTCTCCTCCAGTCCTTGAGTGGGAACTTTTATTACCATTGCAGATCATGACACTGGGTCACTCATTCCTTTACCAATTGGCTTTGTTTGCTTTGCCAGAATTTAGTAAAGCTCCATGTACTCCTGAAAGATTTGGCAGCTCTTTAGCTTGTGCTTGGCATCAAATGCTGGCTGAGAAGACACCCTGTAGTTTGTTTTTATTTATTTCTTTCTGCCACTCTTTCATGCCAGCAGGTTTTCTGCTGCCCCCAGAGTCAGCACAGGGGTATTCGCCAAGGCAGGGACACAAGGGAGCACGGCATTCCCTCATCCCAGCCCCAAGGTCAGGTTCCTACATCTTTTTCCACTTTTGTGAAGTTCAAAAGCAGTGAAATATGGTGGATTTATATCCCAGAGTTGGTTTTTATGTAACATGGTGTGACGGGAGCCGGTGCTTCACTTTCTGCACGTGCTAGAAGGATTTGACTGTTCAAGATCTCCGGCTAAACCGGCGTGTGTGGGATGTCCCTGTGCAAAGCCTCAGCCTGCTGTACAGGCAGCTGAACCTGACCTTGTGTTATTGGGGGAGTAGAGGGCTTTAGGACAACGCGTGGTTTGAGGTCTGCTGGAGCACATTGAGGGAGGTTTGCTTCCTATTCCGTAAAGATTCACACAGGACCTCATCCGGTGGACGCCTTGACAGCAAGTTACGACCCCACGATGTGATTATTTGGGTGGACAAGTAGATAACTTGGGGATTCTTGCTGCAGGAGGAGACGACCCTGCTCAAAGGGAAATAGTAACAGTGGTCGCAGGGCTGGGCTGTGAGATGGTGGTCCTTGAAACCTGGGTTTTGTAGCTCGGTGGGATTGTGCAGCTTTCCAAGCCATCCACCCGATGGCAGCACAGCTATGGATGTCGCACCGCGCTCCCCTAAGTTTGCCTTGGCCTTGCCTCCCACCGCACACTCACCAGCTAATCAGCAGCGGTTTTTCTACTATCCGAAAATAATTCCACTTTTTTTTTTTTTTTTTCCTGTTCCTTCATATTCTCCAATGCTTTTCTTTAAATCCTTTGTTAAGATATATATGTAATAAATAATTCTCCTAGTCAAGGCTTATGGGAAAATGCTGCAGCGCGTATAAAACAGACATAAGAAATACTCAGCATGTGGTCAAAATATCCATTTTCAGAGTGGATGAAACTGGGTTTTAGAGTTTATACTTGTGCTATTGCAACTAAATTAAGTCATGAAAGAGGATAATACAATGTACCATCACTTTAAAGTAATTTAATCATGAAAACTAAAAATTTGGAAGCAAACAGATATTTTACTTAATAGAAACCATCTGCACTGTACAGTAGGCAAATTGTATAAAAATGAATAAAACTGTCTCTGGAGGAAAATGACTCAGGCACCAGCTTATATAATGAAGATGTATATGTGCCTTTTAGCATTTGCATTGTCTATTAGACTAGGTAAATCGCAGCACTAGTGTAAGTGAAACAGTTACAAATTTTATTACCATTATATGACTGATGACAAAGGCAGTAATAGAAGTAATGCCTATTAGAGGGGGCTTGTTCCAGACCCTAAATATCCTTCTGCTTTAGACTGGTCTGCGTAGCTCAAGCTTTATTGAGGGAAGGGTCGCTGGGACATTTTTAGCAGGTTGCTGTTTTTCCTGAGGAAGCCTTTTCCCCTGCTTGGGCTTTTGCCTGCTTGATTTGAGCCCACCCAGAGGGGGACTCATTTATGACTATCTGGAAGGGATTTCTGACTGGACTTTTTATTTGGCAGAGCTGGGTGATCTTTAAACCAGTCTTTTACTCCTGCCACCACGTAGCACAATCCAGTTGTTCGACACAGAGTTGCTCTTCTTCCTCACTGCTGGCACCTCTCCTTCCCCCTGTTGTTGAAGGACAGATTTCAGTACTTTTCAAAATATTTATTCGTTTGCATTCAGCAGCTTTCCTAAATGTTTGCAAATAATATGAATTATTCAATTTCATGGCTGTAATAGCCTGCGTCTAGTCTGCTTTTAAAATGAAGTTTATAAGAGCCACTTTCAGTTGCTTTAACACTCAAAATAAATGTGCCCTGCCTTAAAAGCTTTGTACTATTTTCTCCCAAAACCACAACAATGTCTGTTCAAAAAAGCAGGAATTTTCTGACGCAACATTTTTAACAACAAAGGAAAATCCCACCCTCCTGGTGACATTTGTGCTTTTACATTCTCAGCTGCTATTTTAAAGAATAGGTGTATGAGGGAAATCTGTGTAATGCAAAAGAAGATGCATTTGTATTTTAGGAAGAGTAAGGAGGTGAAAGCAAGATCGTTTTCCATTTGCGTATTAAGCATATTTGGTGAGAACATTTTGCATTAACAAATATGTAAAGTAAAAATACGTCCCAAGAGATTAAGACTTCTGTGATTTAAAAAAAAAATTAAATTAGATGCAATTTTCTACCCTGATATTCTTGCTTTCTGTTTTGCTTCTTGTTATTGTAATATGCAGGTCCACATGTCTAACCTGCCCTGGTTATGAAGCCGAGCGGTGGGAAGCGGGAGCCGTGAAGCTGTTATTTCACACTCGGGAGCATAAGCACCCACCAGCATTTTGGGTAAAATTCTTGTTTTTTTTTTTCTGAGCAGAGCTTTGGGTTTTTTTTTTTTGGGAGGGAAGAGTATCAACCACTCCCCTGCAGTGTTTGAATTCATAAATTCTTTTAAAAAAAGAAGAAAATATTTGGGATCCAGAGGCTACTCTTCAGCAGAGCATAACTATTTCAAAGCAGGCAGGTCGAATTTGTGGCTTGAATTGTTTAATAATGGATATATATAAGGACAAGATACTCTCTGGCGTCTTGATGCCACCCTCATCGATGCAATGAGAGTCATTGCATTGACTTCAGCTGACCTGGATTAAAAACTCTCCCAGATATTTAGCCCAAACCTCCTGCACAGAGAAGGAATTATGCCATTGAGTTCAGAGAAGGATCAGTCTCATGCCTTTAAATATCTTTAAATATCAGTATTTCATTAATTGCCATCAGTTACTTTAAATAAAGCTAAAACATCTTTACCTGCCCATGACCATTTAAATCTTAGAGAAAAAATCCAAATCTTACTCTTTTTTTTGTGAAAATATAGCTCACTTTAGGAAATCCCAGTTGTTTCTATTTTTTTACCGAAAGATGTATGGAATTTAAACCCTTACAAATTCTTAATACTAGAAATATAATATTTTGCTTATTATGAAAACACAGGCACAAACAGCAGTTTATAAGTTTATTTTTTAATTTGGTGATTAAAATGAAGTAAAACATTAAACTCTGAGATGCAAATAAACCTGGAGTCTGAAGGCACAAAGGAAATGGTTTCAGAATGAAAACATTTATTTTCTCCTTGCTTCCCCACAACATGGTTTATTTAGTTTCATGTGAGTTGTGCCGGGACAAAGTGTGTTCTATAAATAAAAAAGGCAAAAGGTTAAACCTTGAAAGGTTAAACTTCATGAAGTATGATGATGATAAAAAAAAAAGTACAATGATTGAAGAAAAGAAGAGTGAAGAGTATTGCAAGAACAGAGTAGGTGAGTCAGTGGGATCCTAAAAGAAATTCATTAGAATAGGAAAGATAACTGTGTTTGATGGGGGAAGAAGAGGTTTCAGAACTATTTCTGTGTTTCCTGTGCTTGCAGACTGCTGGGATCTGTGCTCACGAATCACTTGAGCGTTTCAGAGGGGTTATCCCATGCTCTTGGCTATTGTTGTTCACCCCTTGGTCCGATTTTTTGCGCGCTACCAAATCCCCCCATCCCTGAGATGCTCTGTGTAGAGAGGAGACTGAGAAGTGGTCCTTTTTGAAGGCAGAAGGTCACTGTTTTCAGGGGAAAACAGTTTGAATCCCTCCCTTGTGGCTTTTTGGCCACGGCGGGCGCGTGTGGCAATCCCAGCTGGTGATTGCAGCGCGTCGTTGGGTCCTGGTCCCTGGGGAAAGGGGCTTTGGGGGCAACCCTGTCCTGCTCCCACCCCATGCCCACAGAGTGGGGACACCGAGTCCTTTATCCACACGATGGCACTCTTAAGCTTTCAAACAATTTAATCTAACTCAAATTTAATGTGAAACCGATTTTCCCCTTCCAAATTTGAAGGAGAAGGAGTTGGGCGGGGGGGAAGGGCAAAGGGAGAGACATACGATTTGGAGTTCCCCTTGAAGTCTAAATGTCTTGGCTTGTCCCTATCCCACCCCACATCGTGACCTCGTGGGCTGCACCCTAAAAGCCACCATGGGCTGGTTACTCCTCAAGGAGCAACATGCCCACCATGCTCCCCATTTTGCAGGAGGAGAGAGCGCTCAGGTCCTTCAGCGACTGAAGGGCAATAGAGAGCAGCTGGAAATATTTCAGATGCACCAAAAAACATGTTAAAAAAAAAAAAGCCACTCTGCGTAGCATGAAGGCCACAAACATTGCAGCTGAAGACTGAGTTTGTGTTTGGACATTTATGGGGGGGAAAAGGTCATGTTTTTTGTTTTGTAACTTATTTCGCACAGCCTAAGCTGTACAAAAGTCAGAATTGTGGGCTGTTTTCTTGAATAGTTTGAGCTATTATATGTCCTTTAATAACAAAAATTCTTTACTATCAATCTGGCAGCTTCTAGGAATGCTAAATTTACTCCATATTCAAGCATATGTGGGAGATGAGGGAGGTAGTGGGGTGGTGGTGGGGGCAGATCCTGTCCCTCTCAGTGCAGTTATTCTGATGGCTGTATTGCCCTGTCTGGGAGGTATATGTGTGCCTGTCGGAAAAGTCAGCAAATCACTGCACACCAGCACAGCCATGGAAGCAATTTCTGCTCCTTTCTCCCAGCCTGCCAGGTGGGTTTGGATATTGTGGTCAGGGGTCTGGAAGGATTTTCTGGGTCTGTAGCCTGACGGTACGTGGTGGTTGCACAGGCAGCAGTTTGCACTGGATTTGTGTGCAGGTCACTGACCTGATATGTTTTCCTGGCAGGGAATAAAGCAGACCTTGCTGCTTTGTTCTGTTCTTCACCTGAAGGTATCATCTACCAATTGGATACAGGGCTTCAAACTTCTCCATCAGGTCTTGACCACCAGCACTTAATACCACTGCTCCTGCTAGGGCAGCATTTTTCAAGGGAAGAGAGTTTCACACTGCCATTTCACTGACTTCTCCCCCCACCCCAAAAAAGGGGTCATATCATCACCAAGCAGCACAGCAGCTGAACTAGGAGTGAAACTCAGAGGGTCTTCAGCATAGCCCCCGTGTCAGCTATCCTCATGTCAACCACCTTGTGAATGCTGGAGTTGGATTTAATTTTGCAAAACTGAACACAACCCCTTATTAAAAAATAAGTAGCAAAGGGTCACTGCATCAGAAAATCAAGGGCAATCACAGCACATGTTGCAGAAAGGATAAATTTCTTACTCCTTGCACACCTAATGAGCCCTTTGTGGGGATGCTTCCCAGGTGCCAGCGTAAAGCGTATCCTAAAGGTCCCAGTGTAATACGCGTCCTAAAAGTACCAGCAAAATGTGCATCCTAAAGGTGTCGGAGCATTAGGAGAGGGGCTGGTACCAGGACTGGGGGCTCAGCAGGCAGAAGACCTCTTCTGCTGCTGTTGGGGTGTCTGGTGCACTGGTGAATAGCCAGGGAGCCAGGCTGGGGATGGGAAGCAAGGTGTTTTGGGGCAGGGCAGGAGCTGCAAGCAATGCTTTCCACCCCCTACCTGCCCTTGACTTCTTCTTGGCTGTTTTCTGCTGCTTTCTGGGTGTTTGTGGGTTGTGGGGTTCCTGTTGTTACTGTTGCTGAGCACCCACAGGGGTACTTTTGAGATTGGTTGGGAAAAGAGTTTTCAGGACTGCGCTAGATCACATCTTTCAAAAATTGCCAAGCTGGGGTTAGAGGGCATTCTCAAGGGAGTGTCCAAAATCAACACGATTATCTTGATTATTAATATTTGCATTGGCAGAACTGCTGTAGATTTGTGTGGAGGAACACAGTCCCTCCACTGCTTATTGCTGCACGTCTGCAGAGCCCATTGAGCAGCAGCTAATCCATCTACATGGTGGATGATCTTATTTTTTTGCTTTTTCATAAATGTCAAGATAGTTTAACATGCAATCTGTATTAGCAGCTGGCTGACAGCACCTCTTTTGGATCAAATCCTGATAAGCGCCCCAGAATGAGATACAGTGAGCCCTGAGCAGATAGCCTGCAAAAATTGGATCTTCGAAGTGCAAGGAGGATCTGTATTTTAGATGGGTGTGGGAAATTTGTGAGTGTTTGGCCTGCACTCCTAGGTATCACAGGCAGCTTAGCTCTTTGTTTTTCCATCTAAAACCAGTTAATTTTTACTGAAACTCAGCCCTGGGTAATTTTTTTTAGATACTCTCAACCTTTATAAAACATTCCCTGGCATGCCAGAGGTTAAAAATAATTCACTCATTGAATTCTTTAGTGCTTAATTAGACGAGATTATTTGTACAAACCGGGAGACAATCATTTGGGCAAAGTTCCCTCACTTGGTGTTCTGTTCTGCCTCATTTTTACTAAAGAAATTCTTTTGTTATTGTTTTAGAGCATGAGTAGGTCATGCATCTTCTCTGGTTCTTTTTTTACTTTTAAGTGTTATAATACATTTAGTATAAATATGATGGAGAGACCAATGCTGATGTATTGCTATAAATATACTTCCTGCTGGTGTGCAAATGCCAAAGTCCACTACTCATAAAACTCCACCTTTTTCATCAAAAATACAACCTTACTGTACTTTGTTGGTAATTGGAGTAAGATTTCAGACTGTTTTGTGACTATGTAGTAGATACACTTTAACTTATTGCAAGAAGCAATGAATACATGCATAAGCAGAAGTTAGTGTTGTATCAATACCAAGTTATTTACAGTGCTTTTCTTTCCATGTTGGCTAGAAAAGGGAATGCGGCAGGGACTCTTCACTGCAATTACAAGACATCTCTTGAGGTCACCTGTGCTTTCAGTTACATGTATTGCAAAGGGAGCGTAATTTATTCCAGTTAATTTTGGATTTGAGGTGCAAAAATGCACAGGCTGTTAATCTGGCGAAAGTGAAATATTTGGTGCATATATTGGTGGTTGCAAGGCTTTCCTTTCCTCTAATGTCTCAGTTGAAGAGAGCAGTTCATCAGTTGGTTTGGGGTACAGAACTGATCTTTTTCTTATAAAATGCAGAATACTCAATGAATGGCAAAAGTGCTTTTAAAAGGGGCTCGTGGAACACTTTGAAAATATTAATTAGTGTGTTGAAGCATTCTGCATAGCATATCATAGTAAAACTGCTCCAGGGGGTTGCTTGGAATGAATTATTAATATGAATCCCTCTTTCCCTTATGCTTCACACCCTGATTTTATGGGACTTGGCGTGGGTTGGGGTGTCTATTAGATTCACTTATTGCCTGTTTAGTGGGAGTACTTTGTAGACTGCATCAAAAGGTCACTATTTTTTTGCAGAATCCCAAATTTTAATCAGTAAAAAACCTAGATTCCTCCAAATGTGTAGGGCAAGCTATTAACAAAAAAAAAAAAAAAGCAAACTCCCTGCGAAGCCACGATTAAAATCATATTGTTGGTATGCAGCGGAGAGGGGGAACGTACTTGGACTGCTCTGTCACATCAGAACGAACCTCTTTTAGGTGCATCACCACTGGTTTGTACTGAGCCGGACGTATGCTGCAGCCACATGCAAATGTCACTACACAGTTGTCTGGGTGACTCTGAGAAGAGCATTTTCACTAAAACAGTGAGGAAACATGTTCACGCTTCTTTCACAGGCGTTTTGATGCTTTGTACCACAAGTAGCAAATTCATTAGATTCACAGAGCACAGTTCCTTTTCCCCTTTTGGCTTTACAATATCACAAAGTTGAACCTGTTAAGCTAACACTGAAAGAGAAAAGCTGTGCTTAAGGAAAAAAAATGTTTTTTTAAGCTCTTGAGTTCTGTTTTGATGAACTCCCTTGTGTATAAATATAAATAAATCCATAATATATTTTGACTTTTAATTCATACTCAGATTATGGAAATACTTGTATTTTCACTGCTGCTAGACTGAATTACAAGGGTTTTTTAGGGTCCAGTTTTCATTCTTATAAGCAAAAGAAATACAAAATTGATGATTTACAAAACAATGGCACCTATAACACAGTGATTCTCAAAAGGCTGAGTATTGTGCCAAAACCCAATTTGTTATCACTAGTCCATAAAGGGAGAGCGAGACTGAACTTTGGGCTTGACATGCTCTCATCGCACATTCAGAGTTCCCAATGTCTCCAGTATGAGCACCAAACAAACTGTCTGGGACCGCTGAGAAGGAAGGGAAGGTTAATATCAGGCTTTTTTTCCCACAATATTAAAAAAAAAAGACACGAATAAGGAAAGAGTTTATTTCTGCATCTGAAAATAGATGCTTAAAAATAGATCTGTGTGTCATATTTGAAAGTCTAAGAGGGCGCGTTCCAGCTTTCTCTGAAAGAAGGAAAAGGCAAGAAGAAAGGCAAAGCTTCTCACAAGGAGCACTGACATTAATGAAACACAAAGGTGTTAGTTTATGCTGTTAAAAACTTCAGTTGGAGTCATCATTTTAAAAAGCAAATCACAGGGTGTTAAATGCCAAGGAGATTATTAAGAATGGCTTTTTTAATGTAAAAAAGGGTGACAGACAGCCCATTATTTTGGAGTCTAATAGATAGTATAAATCTGCACCATCTGCAGAAGTTTGACGTGGAAGATTTTACTCTTTTCCTATACTTCCCAGGAGTTCTGCCAACGCATGGTTTTAGCTGCGTTTTCTTGTTGATGACAGCTTGCTGCAATTATGACAGAAACTCATCCTTAGCATCAGCCGTTTCTTACTCTTAAGAAAACAAGCAGCTATTTCATTTTGTTTAAAAAAAGCAGCCCTGAGAACTAACTCTGTTTTAGGAGTTAAATTGGTGATAGATTTTTCTGAGGAAAGGATCATCTTACGGTCTGTCAAGTTGTGAGTGTTACTGGCTCTATGTTCTGTGTCTTTTTTTCTTCTTCTTTTTCATTTTTTTTTGTTCCAGAGGAGAAAGGTTGCAAACTGATTAATATTTTAAACATGTAGACAACCTACAGACCTCGCTCTCAGACTCAGATTTCTCCTTTTTCCCTCCTGAAAAATGGTTTCATTGCTAAAACCTCATTTTCAGAATTTCATGCTCCCAGGTGAAAAATGTTTATTCACTTTATTTCTCCAAAATTAATGACAAATAGTAGTAGAAAGAGTTCAGCAAACAGTTAAAACAATATCTCATGTAATCTCTGTGGGGTTTGGTTAAGATTTCAGCTTCTTGCTTAGAATTATGTGGGTCAATCTTATAATGTGGGCAATGAATAGGAAAATGCGCCATGTTTCGGGAACTGAATTTTAAATGTCTTTAAAGAAAATGCTGGTAATGCTTAGTGCTAAAAAAGTATGAGATGCCAATTTAAGTGTTAGTATGTGTACAAGTTACTGCAGAGCAAGTTGTAGTGTGCTGTTGTAGGCTCCTCTGGATAATTTATGGGGGTTTGTTTTTATTTATTATTCAGATGAGGATTTAAATGTTGCACGTTCTCATTTGAAAGTGTAAGCTGAGAAACTGAAAGTTAGTGGTGAGATAAGAGAGATAGAGGAGCTGAGAAAGGAACTTTCAACGGCCCCTTCATCCTGGCCAAGCCTCAAATTCATGATGGCTTTTTGTTGACCTCAAATCTCCGTGTGGTTTGGACTGTGTAAGAGGTTCATCACAGCCACTCTGAGGGCTGGTGCGATGGTGTAGGCTCATGTTACATCCCAGGGCTGCCTCCCTCAATGTCATGAACCAAATTTAGCACCTGCTTATGTCGATGTAAATCCAGAGTGCTCCATCAACACCAGAAGAGTAATTTCAAAATTGCACTAGCAAAACTGGGAACGCTGGTGTTTAAGCTGAAAAAAAACATCTTGGTATAGTTTTGCTCTCAAAAAATTCTGCATTGCTACTCTCCATAGGGCCCTCTTCTGCTTCCATCTCATTTATTTTTTTCTCCAAGGCTACTTTTGTTTCATAGCTATATGACCATTGCAAAAAAAGGTTTGGAGTACTTTAAGTAAGTGCAGAAATTAGACTTTAATTTTGATAATTCATTTTTATTTTCATCCCCTCCCTCTCATCCCAGTTTTCTTATCAATTGTACGTCAGACTCTACTCTTGCATCTGTGAAATACTTATAGGAAATAAAATGTAGAGAACAACAGGCACAGCAGATACGTACATCTGGTTTACAAGGTGAAAGGAAATAGATTTCTACATATTCAGAGTCCTGCCAAAGAGCCACTTGCACAAAATACGTTTTGCATATTTTAAATGAGATACCTACAGAAAAACGTCACTTTTGCTACTGAACGCTAAGTAGGTCTATGGCTCAGAAAAAGCAGTATGAAAGTTGCTCTTAGAGATTAAAAGCAACACCCAAACGAATTAGAAGGCATTCAGATATATAAAAACATGTTTGTGGAAAAACCAGTTAAGCGTATTAGAGGTTCTTAATTTTTTAACCTTCTTTTGACTCTAACTCTGTTTTTTCCTCCTCGCCCCTGGTGATATTCAGTGTCTAGTTATCAACTTTCTGCTTCTACTGTGATGAGGGAATTCCTTAGGTGCATTCAACCTGGGCCTACCTGAAATTTTCAGCTGTAATCAAGCTGAATATGTTTTCATTTTAGTGGTAAAATCTGCATCTTAAATATTTGCATGGATACACGCATCTGTTGTAAAACCACAGATGTGTGTCTCTGCAGATATATATACTTCAGTGTGATATATTATGTTTTATAATTAAAATTTTATTGAATTTTAATATAAAAACAAATTCATACATTAAAAATTAAGTAGAGAACAAACATGTGTGGTATCAGGAGGATACAAGCTGTGGTGCAGTAGGACAACAACATCTGACCCATAAAAACCACCCTGCTTTAGTTATAAAATACCTTTGTGTCTAGGAGATTAGTGTGATATATTATTGAGGTTCCAATATTTGGAAAAATAATACCGTTTTGTCACTTCCATTCATGAGTAAAGAAACAGCTTTTGAAGTGCCTTTATTAAACATTCGAGAGCAAATGGATTTAGACAGAGCAAGCATGGTCCCTCTACAAGCAGAGGAGTATTTATGCTACGTAGTTAACATCTTAGAGCAGAGTAAACAGTTTCTCACAGTTCCCGGTACAGGATGCTCTTTCAGATGGCAGAGTCGCACGAGTGGAAGATCTGAGTGCTTGAATTGAGAAATAACACAGTCTTTGCTTGAGATCCGTAGCTGGTCAGACTCCTCAAGGACATCAATGTAAGTGTTGATGTTGCATAGAGGAACGTACTCTCCTGAGGACGTGTGCTAAGTGTATCTTACAGAGCCCAATATGAGAAGGGTCCAGAGTATGCTGCTAAGGAGATTTAATCTTCATATCACCTTTAGGGGCAAAATTGCAGTATGGAGAAAATAGAAGACCCACCCCGCATCAACAACAATGATAACCAGACAACTTCTCCTCACCAAGTCCACTTTATTGGCGTCACGTTGTGCTCTCTTCACTGAAACCATTTTCTCTGTGATAAAAAGCAAATCACAGCACAGGATGTGTGCAAATACAGCAAAGAAAATAGTTCTGAAATATTTGAATACCATTACATAAAGGGGTGATGTGTCTTTGCCTCGAATGCTGTATTCATTTCCATTTCAAAAAAGGTACAGCTGAAATATAAAAAGTTCACAGATGGTTGATGGAGATGATTAGATGGACGGCTAGATTTGTGCTTGAGGAGGACATGACAAGATTGGAAGATGAATTTTATGGCTAACAAGAATGGAAATGGTAAAGAGGTATCACGTAATGAATAGCACTCAGGAAATTGTTGGTTTTTCCCTCTTTCTGTTGATGCAAGAATACAGGAATGGCCGGAGGACGTGGTGGGGGTCACAACCGAGGCTGATGACAAGACAGACATTTTGCAGGTGAGTTGTAGGACTCTTGAACAAGAGTTAAAGAAGTTTGGAGGGCCACGGGTTTAAAACCCAAGCAATGAGAGATTTGGACAGCAATATTTTCACTAGATGAGGTAAAGCTAAGGGATATGTAATCTCTTTATCTACTAGCTGCTGGGACTGAGGAAAGTGTTTCCCAGGAGTTGCATCTTCCCTTTGTGGTGTCTTGAATATTTTCCAAGCCTTTTGGATGTTGTTGCCGGAGCTGGATGTACCCTCTGCCACCAGTCCTCTCATCTCTCAACACCACCATCCTCAAAATAATATAGAGGCCCAGCTGTGTTTAAAAGTTAAATTTTACCTTTTAAATCCATCCCGTAACCCCCTCGGCATTCTAATTTTTTCTCTTTTATTTGAGAAAGTTCTGCAAATCAGGTAACAGCAAGATTTGGGAGCTTCACCCCAAGCTTTGGCCCCAGAATCAGGGCCAAGAGACTTTGTTAAGAACCGCAAAGGAGCGCATGTGTGCACACACATGCGTACACGCCCACACATATGACCTGAACGCAGCATGACTCTGCGCCTTCAACTTTTAAGACGCTTCCCCAATTAAGCTATTCAGGACTCACACTTAAATAGCTGTCCATAGCTGCTGCAAATTGATTTATCCCCTGATGACAGTCAGAGCTGCTGACCAAACTGCTGGAAAGAAAGACTTCTTTAATTTAGGTGGTGTTTTCTTTCTTACTTTTTCCTTTCACACTGAATTTAGCTTGTTTTTGCTTAACTATTAATACAAGATTGCAAGTTTAGTGTGTATTGCCATGTATATCTCGGCTCCATTTGGCATAAGTAATATTTTTTTACCGTTTCTTAAATGGATTAATTGAAATAGGGTTTTATTGAAGTAGCTGAAACTACTGAAGGATTTTTAAAAGAGGATTGCTAAGACATACCAATGTTAACATAATTTTTTAGTGGCTTCTTCTTATTTGTGCTCTCAGAATTTACTGTAATGGTGATTTTCAGATCGGAAAGGGCATATTTATTCAGTCTATCAAAAGACGATTGCTTCTGTCAGGTGAAAAGGGGGTATTTTCCTCTATTCATACATTTACTTTGTTAATCCGCAAACTCAACAACACATCTCAGCTTGCAGCTGAGTTATATACCATTTAGTTTATATAAAATGTTGCAGCCCATCTAACATAAACCTGTAACGAAGGGTTGTATTATATACAGATAATTTATAGCTCTCTCAAATGATGACTCTATGACTGTGCACACAAAGTACATACTTCTGCTTATTTTTGGTTTGGGAAAAAAAATTCACTAATGATTTATAGGAAGTGTCAGTAATTTGTTTTGGAGAGGAACTGCCTTATGTTATCACATGTCCCATTAATGTTGGCAGGAGGATATTGATTATACACAAACTAACTATACTTGCAATTATTTCACTAGAAAAGATCAACAAAAAGAAAGTAAAAACCTGAGTTTGAGATTTAAAGATCTATAGATATCTTTCTTATGAGTTTACAGCAAAATAATATATAGATAAAGGAGGAAAAAAATCAAATTCCTGTGCTAACTTTATTAGATATTGTTCTAGCACTGCATATATTTAACATTTTTTTGCTACCAAACTGTGCAAAGAAAAATAAAAGTTCTGTGAGCTTACAGTAATCCCCCAAATCTTCACAGCTGGATGCCAGTCTTTGTAGAAGATATTAGCTGTGCTTTATTACATTTTTTCCAAGTTCCTCCAGTGCTGAAATCTGGATGCTCTCGTATTCAGCAACTGCCACAAACAGGTTCAGCTTTTATGTGTCCATATGCTGCGCTTCTTGGAATAGGGAAGGGAAAAAATGTTGTACTTGCTATGTCAATGCTCTTCTTCCGATCTGATGCTTCAATCGACTTTTGGTAAGATGCACCTCACTGGCTTGGTCTCAGCTTTGGCCGTCTTAAATCAGGCCTGAAAAAAGGCTGCTGAGCCATTTGAGGGCCTTAAATAAAAGTATTGTTGTTAATAGAAATTAACAACATTTCTACAGTGGTTTTTATACCAGACTGTAAAATTTATTTGGGGGTTTTTATCTTGCTGTAGAAATTTGGTTTTTGTAAAAATCCCATGTAACGTTATCTTTTCTGTTCAGTTCTGTTAATGAACGTTTGCAGGAATTCACTGTTTTTACGTAGGTACTTTCAGGAGTTGCACCTCTTGAATGCTACAGGACTCCTCAAAGGGCAGATTTAATTCCTCAGTGGGTTTGGAAAAAATCTCAATACTCCTCATGATGTTAAAGATTTTTCTTTTCTCACATCTAACCAAGGAGTGTCTTGGGTGAAAAAGAAAATAAAATTATAATTAATGGGAACTTAGTGAGGAAAATGACCTCTGCCACTGTCTGACCTAAAGGGATAGGGACCTGCACCCCAGCCAGGGCTTCTGGGGAAAGGAAGCCTGTAGGGTTGAGTCTTCTCCTTCGGCGTCAGATGGAGGGTAGCAGGAGATGGATGGAATAATCCCAAGGGATGGCCTAAACTCTCATGTGTTTTGCAACAGTTTGAGGCATTTCTGTTACTTCTAAGGAATGCAATTAGATTTTCAATGATACATAAATTAAAGATAGTTGATTTTGCCTTTCACACATTTGTTTTTTTCGCTTTCATAAGGGACTGCAGCCTGTTTATGATTTTCTTAGAAGTTTCAGAGATTTGCTCTCACTTAGTGACAAATTCTCCCCTCTAGGCAGCACAAGAAGGTAAAAAGAAGAAAAGAAAAGATATTTGGAACCTCAAATGGACAGTGTCTTTGCAGGGAAGGGAAACTCCTCAGGACAATAGTTTAGGTTTATTTCTGGCTGTTTATTTATGTAATTAGAGCATATAATTCTACAACAACACAAAGTAAAATATAAAACAGAAGCAAAGGAATAAATATCTCAGAAAAGTACCATCAAATAGATTGACTATCAAGGACTAGAGTAAGGTTCTGGTGGATCCCCAAGGCTGTAAACTAAGGATGGCTTTGGCTCAGCAGCTGGTGGTCACCATCTGGTCTCCTGCAATGGTGGGACTTGTCGTCTCCTGC
Organism: Cuculus canorus; assembly: GCF_017976375.1. Taxonomy (NCBI): domain Eukaryota; kingdom Metazoa; phylum Chordata; class Aves; order Cuculiformes; family Cuculidae; genus Cuculus; species Cuculus canorus. The sequence goes on from NC_071407.1 coordinate 31,389,778, forward strand.
TTGGGTACCCAAAATCCATGTGGAGAATTTTTCCATCATCACCACATGAAGCTAAGGGAGAAGCTTCTGACCAGTCTGGGAGATGACTGAGGGCCATGCTTTAGAGAGTGTGACATAATGTTTTGCAATAATAGACGGTTTTAAAGGCTTTTATAAGCCTTAATTTTGAACCTGCTAATTATTGAATACTTCATATCTTTGTGTTCATACCCATGTAGACAAAGCCTTCCCATTGCTTCAGAGTTTCATGTAATTCGAAGTTGTTGGTTGAAGAAGGAAGGGTAATACTGCCGCAAACTTTGAGCTGCTAACAGGCTAGAACTGTAGTATTTGGAGAAAGCCTTTTGCTTCAGGACAGAAAATATCTGAAGAAAAAATGCTTAAAGTAACAAGAGGTGGGCTTAGAGTTTGTACAAAAAAAAAAAAAGAAAAACCCTTGTAAAAAGCAAAATGCAAGTAAAAAGTCTCTGCGCAGTGAAATTAATGTAGTTTATTACAGTCAAGGAAAAGTTTTGTTTTGAGAAATATACAGCTGAGGAGTATAAAAAAAAAATAAATTGTGACTTTTTTTTCTCACTCCTCCTGAATGCGAGACACTGCTTCTGTGGAAAGTCAGTCATCAGGAACTGATCCGGGATGATAGAGGTATGTCCATGACATGGCTGTACAAATAATTTCAGTAACATTATATATGACCAGTGGGAATGAGGCTGCTCCAGATTTCTGTCTCTGTGAGTATTTCTATTATGCCCATCACTGCTGTATCTGATGTGTGAGATCTAATCAAGTGCATTGCATTAAAGCAAGGAAATAGGGTGAGCAATAGCCCAGCCAGCGGGGCATACCCAGACAATCAGAGCAGCCCGGCTGTCCTGAACTGAGACTTGATAAACTGCAAGACATGGCAAAATGTCATTTTTTCCTTCCTAGGTAAAGCTTTTACCTGTGTTTATGTGTAAGTCTGCAAGAACACCGAGCAAGTGGGGCAAAGGAGGACAGTCAGAGCCCTTCCACTCACCTGTGGCAGGAGGCAGGCGGAGAAGGTTTGCCATGGACCATCTACTTTGAACCGCGGCACATCATCTTGCAGGGGAGTCTACCGGCTCTGCGAAAGGACCTGTGCAGTGAAACTGATGTCTCCTCTCGCGCACGCTGTAGCAGACTGGGCAGCAAGTCAGGTAATGGAAAAGAGGAACTATGAAGATATGTAATTAGCAACGACTTCCAAACTGCGATTCTCCTTCTCTGAGAGAAGTGTGGGTGAGCCAGTTGGACTAACTTCTGTGGAAACAAAGATTTCAAAGGTTATAGAGAAAGACTTATGGATATAGGTATGGAAAGCAATTAAAAAGTAAGGCAGCAACCAAATTGCAGACCTCTAGCACTGAGTGTTCTGAAATAGCGGGAGCACCAGTAGCAAGATGACAGGTAACTGCAGAGGTTTAGGCATCTGCTGGTGTTGCCTGCCAAGAAAAAAAAAAACGCAAAAAAGAAAAAAGATTTTAAGACAGAAAAATACACGATTCTCATTGCCATAAGAAACCAATCCCAATGTGCTGAACTTGGGCTTCAAGTCCTCTGGCCCATTATGAGACCAGGAACGAGCTGCCCGTGTTGTTTGTCAAGTACATACCAACACAGGACAGGATCATGGGAACTGCACAAGTTTGGAACGTGCATCTGTTTATCAAGTGTGTAGTGAGAGCCTTTTCTGACATTAAGCAGAGACAATAATTTTGTAATGACCTAAATTCATTCAAAAAAGAGAACTGCTGCTGTACATATTCAGGTCAATAGTACTTTCCCCAGGTTTCAATAATCGGATCAATTATCTGAATCCAATAAAATCTTATTAAAGAAATTCAGAATTATCTCTAAAATAGCTGGGCTTGTAGTCCCTGAGTAGGTTGCAAAAAAGTGCTATGAAGGATTACTGTGACCTACTTTCTGGGTGGTACAGATATCATTATCATATCAGAGGTGCAGTCTGATAAGACTACATGCCTTCCATCTCTTATTGAAGATGGCTTGGCAAAGAACTAGCACAACACTTTAATATAGGTCCTGAAATTAATTTCTTTAATATAAATATTAGCTGAAATTAAAAAAAAAAAGTCAAAGCATTGCATGAGAAGAAGAGTTTACTTCATAAATTGCACAATTTATGGCCAACAATGTGATCAATGTTTTAAAGCGCATGGGGTGGGTGTGAGTTGTTATTGTTGCAGATCCCAAATGCCTGTTCATCCCTTAACAATGTAAGAGACAGCCCTGCTGGTGGAGGGGCACTTTGTACTTATGTCTTATGAGTGTAAATGAGTACTTGAATTGCAAGCTAGAGGAGGAGCAGGAGTGTTATATTAAAAGAGCTACTAGAAAACCTCTAGGTATTGTCTCTGCCATGGAAAAAAATTGGTTATTGTATTGCTTTTGAGAAAATATCTTCCCTAAGTTTGGCCGGAAACTCCTCATATTTGGTAGCTGTTCTCTGAAATGGCAGCATGTGGGAATCTAGGCTGGGAAATAAGGCTGTGCTGGGGAGAACTGTCCCAAAGTCACTTGACAGCTCTGCAAGAGCAGGTCTTTTGGTTCTTTGATACTACTGAAGTACACCTGGCTGCCACACTGAGTGTGTTTATAAGCGACGTTACTTAAGAAAAACCCTTAGCTGCATTGAGGCTAAAGTTTGGAGCTGTGTAAGACTGTGGGCATTTAACTGTGACTGCAGTGGAGACAGAATGACCTCGGTACCTTCGTGTTGGTGATAACGACACCCATCCCTCAGGCAGAAGGACCACTGAAAAGAGCAGTAGCATGCACCAGGATGGCTGGTTTTACCTCTTTTCTGCCCTGTGCCATGGTGATTGCCGCTGGTAGGTCCAGCTGTAGCTCGGTTTTGAAGACGCTATGCTCCTGAGTAAAGCATTGCTGTTTGCATTACCAATGTTAAGGAGCTCCTCTGAGCTGTGCAGACACAGGGCCCTCTTTTTCCACAAGGTAAAGCACGAGGTTACGACAAGAAAAGTGATACCATCATGTGAAACGGGGACTATTTCATGCTGCCGAGGTAGCAGTAGGAATGGCAAAGGCAGCACTACTGGATGTATTTGCATCCTGCACCACTTAGCCCGCTCTTGCCCTTCTTGGTGCCTCGTTGTCAAAGAGGCTTTGCCTTTCCCTTCTGGCAAATCTGGGCAGCCCTCACCCACCTGATCACTCTTTCAAGTGTCGATATTGTATTGCCGGGATGAGGAAAAACAGGTAGAAGAAGCAGGGCTGTGGGATGGCTGTCGGAGCCCTCCACTGCCAGAGCCAGCTGGGGCAGTGACGCAGGACAGAGCATTTTTATCAGTTAATTAGAAAGCCGAGCTGGTAGGAACCCACACTGTCGGGCTACTTTTTCTGCTTTGAGAGTGCACGGAAATAGCAGTCCCAGCTGTTGTACACCAGTCCTGCTCGCGCAGACCAGCCAGTGGAGTCAGGCCCTCCTCCCTTCAAACCGTCTGGCTTTGATCTCCCCCGTATCAAACCAGTTACAGCCTCAGTAGGATGGTGGGAGGCAGCAGGCGCCGCGGTAGTTAGTGGTGGCATGTGGCTTGGGGCAGGCACCTTATCTCTGTGCAGTGCAGTCAGCCTACGATCTGCGGCGTGACATCAAGGCAGGTCCGACCGACTGGCGCTTTAATTAGGAGGTTGAAATTATAATATTATGTTAAAGAACAAAGAGTCTCCAAAGAAAAATATGTGCCACATATCTGACAAAGATAAATTGGATTATTCAAAATATTCCTGATGAAATGTTACATTTTGCAACTAATTATCAATCTGTTTTATCTCCAGACCAGCTGGGCATTTTTGTGCATGCAAGACCTGCCTTACCAATGATCTTAAGATGTCACTGTAGCGTTTACATCTTTTATTTCAAGATTTAAATAACTAGGAAGTAGCTAATGTAATTCACTGCTGAGAAGAAAGGCTAGTTAGTTGAATGCTTTCCAAAGTGATCTTCTCCTAATGAACTTCTTTGGACTGTGAGTAATGAGGCTTTATTCAAATAATGTTTAAGAAAGATTTTTATAATGTAATTTTTAAAGAAAAAGCAATGTTTAATACATTTGAAATATCTTTATTAATCCTATACCGCCTCATGTAGCATTAAAGCATTGTGAAAATTTGGCATTGTTCTTTCTGAATGCTACTTTTGAGATTAACAGGTTCGAGTTGCAATGGAGCTATAGAAATCAGGCAATTATCTCGTAAATGTTCAGTGATATCTTACAAATTACAGTCTGACATGATTACAATGCCATTTTGCTGTAAAAGCATGTATTGTTTAAGTATATTTATATGTCATAGTAGTACATAACTCCCCTGATCCCTAGTCAGACAGTGTACCTACCTACAAGCAGTGTGCTTTGCTACCTCTGTTATAGCTTGTCATTTGGGATAATTATACCTAGATTAAACTACTGGAGGTGTCATTAAAATTTTCTTATGTGTGTGACTTTGTGGTAGTTTTCAACTGGAATAAGAGAGACTACCTAATAGGTTCCCTCCAACGCAATACCAGATTTCTGCAATATTTGCCGTATTTGGTGATGTTATGAAGCCAGAAGTTCTGCTGGAACTCTTCTGGCAAATATTACTTTTATAGAACTGAACTAATGGGGTGGCCAAAGGAAAAAAAAACCCTCTGATTTGAGATTTTCTTTGCCAGTTGCTAGGAAGGGATGACAATAGATATATTTGAACAACCTCCCTCCCATTTTTGATTAACTAATCAGGTGTAATCATTTAGCATGGACTGATCTCACTGCATGTAGGAACCGAACTGATGCACTGTGTAATTACATATTTCTGAGGCTGCCTTTATGTACAGCGGAGGATCAGCAAAACAACTACTTAATTCTACAATTTTAATTTATTTTTTTTTAATCTTACAATAGTTAAATCTTGAACTCTATATTCAACTTCTCAGGGTTTTCCTAAAGTAGGAACTGAATGAGAAAGCAGGGTCTGATCTCTTGGGAAGGGTATTTTCTTTTCCTCCAGATAATTCGTTCTGGTTATTAACCAAAGGGAAAATCCTGGTGGTCTCACTGGTGTCAATAGTCCTGCCCGTATAGTGTAGTGAGTGAGTAGCACATCTCTGCCCATGTAAGAAAGGCCAGCAAGGTATGTCTCTTCATTTAGGCTGCTTGGCTGCAAAGTAGGCTACTGGCATCAGAGGGCATGAGTTGCTGCTTCCAGTTGACTTAAGCTGGAATGCAACTTGTTTCCTGGAGCCAGATCAAAAAACATGGAGAGTTCAGCTGGAAGCACATGGAATAACACCAAATCAGTTTGCTCAGCTCATCATTTTTTTTCTTCCCATTTCTACAGAGTAAATTTTGTCCCAACTATTATCCGTGTTAACTTTTTATAAGAGCTTCCACTCCACTATGTAAACAAATGCTTTCTGCCTTTCAGGATCTGCCTGAAGCTGATCACTATGTTCTCTACTTTTCCATCTGTTATCAAGGCCCGATCCTACAAAGAGCCACGTATCTCCTCAGAGGTGCTCAGCACACTGTCTTTCCCCCAGAATTCCTGGAAGTTAAGAGTGGTCAGTATCACAGGATTTGCCTCTTGCTTAGCACAAAAATCTCTTTCAGTTTGAATGTTTCATAATGTATGTTTAAATAGTCGCAGCTAGCAAAGAACTTTGATGAGGCAAAGGGGTAATTGGATTTTCTTGTTCTATAATTAAAAAGGTATATATTACATCCACATTAATACCAAAAGGGTTCATCATGATCAATGTTATTACAACGAATACCAAAGGATTTAACAGTGATTGGCCACTTAGTTTAAAGGGTACCTGAAATCATTAAATTGTTTGCTGGAGGGCTTATGAAGGCCTATTGGATCGCTGGTGACTAATTTTTTTTACTCCTGGCCTGCACTGTAAGGTTTACTCTTACAAAGTAGGTGCAACAGGGTGATCATTTTCCTTTATTATCCCCTTATTGACTTCCAGTTAATTTTAATCTTTGCATTACCTGACCTCTATTAAGCATGCTGTGTATCTGATTACACTGTCAAGGTTGAGACTGGAAAATGACCTATTGCACCACGTCGGTCGTCCTTCACGGAAGCCCTAACTGTTAATCAAGAGAGGAAGATTAAAGGAGATCAGAACTACCAGCCTGAAGTGCATTTTGCATTTGACTACACCTTTCCACCGGTGTACGTGTATTGCCTTAGATAAAAACAACACAGGGAAAAGTAAGCTTCTGCTCAAATCTCTGCAGAGAGAAGTTCTCAAGGTAAGGTTACGTATGCAACTTTAGCTCTACTCTTATGCATTTTAATATATCCATAAAAACCCGAAGTAATTTGTTTCATACTGGTTTTGGACAAACACAGCAAATGTTTTTTTCTGCAATATTAAAATACTCACCTCAACGTGACTCTCTCTCCTAAGATTGTTGCATAGGTTATAGTTGACTCTTCGTCAGCACACAAACGTTTGCCCAGACTTTGAGTCAGCTACTCAGGTCGTGTTGGACTCAGAACAGGATTTGACTTTGTAGAATCCTCCATGTTAAAGCAACAACACTGATTTTTGTCTGTGCATTTAAAATGCGTTTTGGCAGGCCGCCTTCCCATGTTAGTGAAAGTCAGAGCGTAAGAACAAGTTGTTATGCATTCAGGATGTGTGATTTTTTTTTTTTTTAAAAGATGTGACCTTGTTGAAACCAAACCCAGTTGTTGCCAGAGTGTTCAGTAGCACGTTGTTTTGCTGAATGTTATTTTTTCTGCCATATTTCACTTTATTACTCCCAGCTATTTCAGTGCTAGCGTGATTCCAGAGGAACTTCTTTTACTGTCATCAAGAAAATGTACAGTATGAGCAAATTAAAACAATATTGCTACCTCGGCTGATTGTAGTCACGCTCATATTAATAACCGTAAGTGAAACTTTACAAATATCACTATTATGTTAAGCGTTCATTTTTAAACAACATTCTACTTCTAAGCAGACAGTTGATTTCCTCTGTTTCTTGGCTTAACTTGCTGCCAGCCCACTTCCAAAAGCATCTTTGTAATGTAACAGGATCTTTCTGAAGATATTTGCAGATGCAGCAAACAAAATAGGTTGAAGAATGCATGAAAATATATTTCTCTCAGTTCCAACACCTTCTCCATGTGAATCATGATATCAAAAAATTGTCAGGTCCTCAGCAGAAAGGTGATTTAACAACAATCAGAATACCTTCAGTTGGTTGTGAGGGTCAAATATTGCTGCCTTTTACTGGAACAGAATAGCTGGCTTTGCAGGTATCTTGTCACTGATGTGTTTTATTTACTTAGAGTTATTGTTTTGAGGGCATTTAAAAAAAAAAAGTTCTTAAGCCTAAACAGAAATCCTCATTGTTAACTCTTCTGGAAAGTTTTTACATTCATAATAATGGTATTTATTACTCTTCAGCTCTTTGGAAATGGTTACTAGATCACAAGGCACAGGTAGCTGCTTTGGTTGCCTCTGTTGCAGGTGAGAGCATGAACATTTTCCTTGATGGAACTGGGAAATGTTACTGAGTGTTAGAACCCAGAGGGATGATAAATAGACATGTCAGTGTTTAACACTAACCAAAAGCATCTGAGACCAGACTGAACTAATTTTACTAGTAGTTAGTGTAATTAAATGTTTTCACCAGGATGGAAAGTCATGGTTTGATTTTGAAGTAATTTGCTTGACAAATATCAGATGTTAAAATAATTAAAGCTTAGCCATTTATATTCAATCTCAAGTGGATCCATGAAAACAACCCTCTAAATTATATCAAATTCATATATTAATTGACTCATAGATTTTAAGACCAACAGGGACTATTATGGCCATCCAGTCTGGCCTTCTGCATACGCCGTCATGGAATTCCACCTAGTAACTCATGCATTCAACCGCTATTTTTAGAAGAAATCCATACAAATTGAAAAGCTCACAGTGAATTTGTAGCCTTTGTAATCCTTTTACACAGAGAATCTGTATAAATACAGAAGCTCTAGGTGAGCATAAGATAAGGTTTGCACAGGTACAACTGATACAGAGTTATTTCCCAAACTTTTGCAGTTCAGTTGAAGAGATTTTTAACAATGCTAAAAGGAAGGGCATCAAAATGTCTTTCCTGTTAGGGTCAAAATAAGGGTTTTTTTTGCAATTCTGACTAAGTTATTAAAATGACTTAGTTATTAAAAAGAGACTGTTTGCAGTCTCTTTTTCTTGTTCACTCAATGTCCTGGTAGCTCTGTAGTACTGTTTTTACTATATATCAATCAAAGAACCACTTTGGTTTGAAACAGAGATTTGAATTTGTTGTTTGTCAGACACCTGTGTTACGAGGTCAGGTAGATAATTTTACTGATTTACAAATAAATTCAAATTATGAAATGCAGTTGTATGGTAAATCTCAGTGACACCAGTTGTCTAAAACATAAATTTCTTTGCATAGGTGCAATTTTGGTAAAAAGTTGATTTTGTCGTATATGACTCTCTTAATATATTTTGAAACTTTTTAAAGCAAAAATTCTAAAATTATTGTTGAAAGCTACATATGTATTTTGTCTAGAAAGCCTATCTAGGAATGCATATAAAAAGAATGCACTGATTCTTCCCTGAATATAATTATATTGTACATTATGTTGCTATAGTTTACAAATGTCACCTCTTCTGTTCTAGAAGTTTCATGCACATGACTTTATCTTTGATGATCTACAGATGTTAAAAAACAGTGCCCTTGAAGTTAAACAAGAAGATAAGTTGGTGTTATAGTCAGAGACCTAGCGTGGTCAACTAATTGCTAGGTCAACTGTTGCAGTCTAAAATATTCTGAGCTGGTTCTGAATATATGAATTTAATAAATATATTGGTAAGAAAAAAAAATTAAAAGAAACCCCTTTCTAGCTAAAGAACTCAGCGGGTGCTTTAACAAGTGAAGACCTGCTTAAAAATCTTAAAATCCTCTTCCTTTTCTTGCAGTATCCCCAGCCTAAACAAAGCTTCACAAGCTTGGACAGTTTGTTTAGCTTTCCTAGGAGCTTGTTGAGCTTAATTTCAGTGTATGGGATCCCAAGAGCATTTAGCTTTTAAAATCAATTCTACATGTACTAGCTTATTCTTAATATAAAAATGAGTGGTTGGCACATAATAATGTCAGTTTATTGGGATTCAGGTCAATAGAAGTATTTGTTCTCTAGATAGAAGAGTCACCTCCAAAACACTTTGACATTCCTTAATTTGATCACTGTGCTTTCTGCACACAGGCTTAACAGAACAGGGCTAATCTAACTCAGAAATGCTTCTGCCATACAGTTAAATTCTCATCTGAAAAATAGTTTTGTCATATAAAGGCTGCTACCTACTCTGATTAGACATAAAAGCTACACAGCTCTTCAGATCTTGAAGGGAAATTAAGAATGATTTTAAAAAATATGTGTTTATGCATCTTTATGACTTAAATCACGGCATAGGTATTTATATCTTTTAAGGAACTAGGCATCTGTTCTTCCTCTTCGAAGGTGTATAAACAAGTATGCCACAGCTTTCTATAAAATATACCTTATTTTTACAAGTCTAACAGATGCACTGTGGCCAATTACAAGGCATCTTTAAGGCAGTCAGCTCTGCTTGTTCTGATCAACTTGTTGTATGAACTGGATCACCAAGGGATTGGCAAGAGTCAGGAACAGCATTTAGCACTTTACTGACCTTGAGTCCACCTTTTCAAAACTCCTTCTGGAACTTAGATTTTTTCCAGCCATTTTCAAGTGTTTTCTTCCACTTTCTCCTGAGACTCAAACACTTGATTGACCCATGATGGTAAGCGAAATTGTTTCACTGGAAAAGAAAAATTGTTGGTAGTTCTAGACGTGAAAATATTCAGGTACTTTTTTAATAGCTAGAATTAAAATCTTCAAGAAGTTTTCAACGTACTTAATAGCTGTCTAGACTAGTCATCAACAGACATTTTTAAAAGTGTGAATGAAAATACAGAAGCAAACACGCAAGCATATCTACAGTTAGCTACTGAATTTTAAGTGATGATTTTTATCTATATCTTTGTCTTGTAGATTCCAGAATTATATTTTTGTGACAGCACTTTTTCCTCATTTGAGAGTTGCTAATAACTGGGAAATAGTTTCTGAGAACTTCCAAAATTACATCAAGCAGAAAATTAAGGGGTGTAAGAAGATCTTTTTAAGAAATAAAAGCTTTCATAACTGAGATCATAATAAATTATTTCTAAGTATTCCTTAGAAAGTGTAATGGAGCTAAAATTTGTACTGTGTGTATACTGTTACTTGACAAATCTCTGGCTAATGGTACCACATGAAAACATGGTTCCTCAAAGCGTTATGATGACCGTATGTTGAATAAGTTAACACAAGGATATTCTTTTTATTTCTAACAAGTCAGTTATGTCTTATATTCTTGCTCAACCTTGGTAGACTTTGTGTGGCATCAAAAAAGTAATGGTCCCTCGGTCTAAATTTAGAACTAGTCCATGCTGAATGAACTAAGTGGTATAAATTACTCTCATGATTGATGTGTTTTCTAATAGTGAAATTAAAATTATCAGTTTCCATAAAGGAGAACCAAGAACATCAAAAAAATTTTTCAAAGTACTCAAAAAGTGTTTTGCAAAGATTCAAAAGTTAACACTATTTTGAGACTCTATATCTGCTAATTATAAGTAATCAGTCAATATAGAAGATATATACCAAGAAACTTTACCACACTATTTTTTTTAGCAGTTATACTACAGGTAATCATGTTTCATGTTGCCTTGCTAATTTACTCTCTCAATTCACTAAACAGGAAGTTTTTTCTGTCGAAATGTATCAAACTAACATCCAAAAGTGCAGCTTAATCATACTGAAGCACAATATGTAATCCTGTTTTCTATAATTCTGGATACTGAAAGGTTAAACTCTAAACTTCTTATTTCTCTTTAAAAACAGTCCTGGGGAACTGAATTATTTTTCGCTTGTTTTTCTGTGCAAAACGAAAAAATGGATGAAATGCTGAACTAGTCAAAGTTTAAGATGAACAACCGGGGAAAAGATAAGTAGGGTTTTTTTACTTGTAAAAATTGTATTTGAGATTCTGTATTTGTTTAGTTTGAATAGTTATCTTGGCTGGATTAATTATTAGTTGCTAGGTATTCATCCATCAAAACATCTAAAACCTATGGCTTGCCATTAGCCTCTGGATACCCGTGAACTACGGTGTTAATTTTATGGGCTATATGGATTTCGTCCTTCTGGTCACTTTTCTGTTGAAATAAACAGTGTAACACTTAGGACCCAGTTCAGACCTCGACTGCACTAACAAGATCTCTTCTGCATCACATAAAAAAGGGATATGGCGTGTACAGTATATGTAATCTAATTTTACAAGCTGAACACTTATTCTCTAATTGCTTTGCTCTTTTATGTCAGAAAGCAGGACTTGATAGTTTGTCAGGGTTTGCATGTTACAGGGGTGATACTGGATCAGTACAACAAAGAAATAGATGGAAAAAAGGAAGATGGAAAGTTTCAGAACAGTTGTACTCTACATGCAAGCTCATTATTGTTGAGAGAAAGTTGAATTTTATAGCTTAGGAGAAACTAATATAGGCATCCCAGCAATGGAATAGAATTCTGGTTTATGAACAAGTATAAAAATCTGTATATCCTTTTGTATATTGCTAATCTAGTTGTTTATCTATAAAATGACAATATTGATTCTTATCTCTCACCGTTTCCTGTGAGATTTTTAAGAGTATATCTAAAGCACCTATAGATCCACAGAGATGCTTTAGATGTGCAAAGTACTTTTAAATGGTTCAGATGCGTGCTATGATGGGTTAATTCACCTAACGATACTCCATTTTTTGTGGAGACGATGCTTGGGGGCTTGCAAGACTGCCTTGCAATGGAGCTAGCAGTGTCTAATTGAAAACAGAGCTGGAAAAGTCAATTCAGCTATTGCTCAGGTTAAAGTGAAGACTGCACTGTTATACCTTTAGTTGTAATTCTGAGGACCCCTCCAGTTGGATGTAAACTGTATTAATGTGCATCTGTTACCCATGCACTGAGTCAGTCAATGACTACATTGATCCAGTGCTGTGTTTTCTTTCAAAGGATGCTACAACGAGGCAATAGAAATCATTAGGACTTGTGATATTGAAATCCTCTTGGTGCTGGCAGACATGAGGCTCGCATTTCACATACTGTTGCAGCATTGCTAGAGCAGTCATGCCTAGAATTTCAAGTTAAATTTTTTGTTTATGTTTTCTGTTGAGTAAATCTATACTGTTTTATTCTTTTCTTTTCTACTGAGGTCATTTCACTGAGATCATGTCATGTGTGCATGACATCATCCATTTTCTGATCAATTGAATGCGATTTTTGGTAAGAGGTTTTGCTAGTTTCTTGCTCTAATGTTTGATTATTACCTATTGGATCCCATTGACACGAGTCCTGGAGACTATTCTTACTTCTTTCCCTAAATCCAGAGTGTTGTAATGTATGATAGATTAGCGTTTGCAAACTTGATTACACTGTACATGCTGAAGCATACCCAAGCAAAACTGGAGCTTGCTAGCAAAACCAAAAGCTGCCTCTGAAAGTCTGACATAGCTCTTCTGAAAACTTAGGACCTCAAGGTTAGACAGGTTTATCTTCTCGAGGGTTCTGACCTTCCTAAAAGTTGTCACAAATATTTTAGAGCTAGCCAATTTTTTGAACTCTGACTTTTTCCAAGAAGCTTTTGCAATTGGCAGTGTGTCTGGACATTTAACAGGCTTCCAGAATTGATATCTTATTTGTTAAGAATAGTAATTTCATCATTACAAAAGTATTCATGAATCCTACTACAAGGGACAATGCAGAGGCATGGAGCAGAGCACAGTTCTTGTTCCAGTCTAAGCATAAATTTCTATATATATAGAAAATACAAAGAAATTATGAGAGATTTGCAAGCTAACATTATACAGTGTAGTTTCAGCAACCTGCAGTTTTATCATTGTCAAATTCTTTAGTATATTTGTAAAGGGAGAAGGTGAATAATGATCTAGAAATGAAGAGCTGGAGGCATGGACCAAACCAGGTTAAAAAAGCTGTAAATTTAACTTGGAGAATATGGTTAAGGAAGAAATGGCAGAAATGAAAAGGGAGGAGAAATCTGAAGTGGAGAATACTCAGTCATGCAAGTAATGTGCCCCACTAAATATACCAAGTAATGTTTGCTAGAAAGTCTGTGTGCAGGAAGGCGAGTTGTCAACAGGTCATTCCAATTTTCAAATAAGGTTTGTCCTTGCAGGTTTTCTTCACACCTCTCCTGCAGGATTAAAACTAGGAAAAAAAAGAAGTCATAGTAACAAATTGAAAAATGCCAACCCTCCCTCTAGTGTCACGTTTCCTTTCGAAAAATTGCTAAAAGCCCCAAAATCTCCTAAGAAGATCATTGCTGACACAAAGAATAGAAGAATTAGAGTATGGATGCTTTGGGAAATGTGTCAGGCTATTGGTGGGTTCTGAGGCTGATTCAGCTAATCTGGATGTATTAGGTGGCAATCTCTATGGTCTGACCTGCCTGAAAATGGCAAATATTCCTTTAATTTCCTGCAGTGGACCTGAAGACGTGCTACAAAATGGCTTTTTCTAGATGATCCTGAGATAAACAGAAACTTCATAAGAAAAACACGTTCTTCATGGAAAGTCCACTGCAATTTTGGATAAAGTTTTGCTAACACGCTGTTAAGGAGAAAAATGTTATTGGAGGCATTGTTGTTCAGGTGAAACACTAACCCCAAATCTTGACTGTTTGTTACTATTAAAGACCCCTTGGCACTTTTCACAAGAGCAGAGGTGTGAGCCCTGGTGTCCTGGCCAAATTCCAGCTTGGGTAATTAAATTCTGCTTTCCTAAAATCCCCCCTGTAGTTTCAGCCGAGTACAGTATTCTTCATTTCCTCTCTGAAACTGCTATACAGAATTGCTTTGCGCTGGTAAACAGCTGCCACATCTCACCCCAGAGGAATTGCAGCATTTTGGTATTGAGGCACGCTCTCTTTCACTCACACACGCACACATATGACACAGTATCGCCCCGGAGCACCCATGAGCATCCTCTCCCACCAACAATCTTGAAGACAGTAAGCGTGCAAGGGGCAGCAAGACGAGGTCTGCCTCTGCAAAGCAACCCTGGACCATGTTCGCCTCTCTTATTGCACTATTAGTAAGCCATGCTCGACTTCAGGAATTCAAACTAAAAATATCTTGCTATTTTTAAAGAGCTGGGAAGCTGAAGTGGTGTTGGTGCTGCTACCCTTGATTTCTAGAAAGTAGTCATACCTGGTAAATGGTTTCATTTTCTTTGCTGTGGAACAAATCTTGAGTTCACTTCTACTGGGGCTTGTTAAGCTGTTGCCTTAGGGGCCAGTTGATCAGTTGTTAAGTAGTAAGCAGCTTTGGCAGTCAACAGGCATAGGATCCCCTGCAGCTACTCCAGCCTGCCTGTCCTATCATTCTTTATAGAGGTACGAGAGTATTGTCTTAGAAGTGCAATAATGATAAAATACGAACAGATATTGTTCATTCAATTTTGCACACACCGGTTGGTAGTTTAGAAAAGTGTGTGACATCCGTGTGGACATGCATACGTGTATTTACTTGTCAACAGTGGCTACGGAAGTTCTGCTGAGAATTTTTTACGGAATTTTTTGATGATAGATCAGGAACTCTAAGTAAAAAGACAACAGCCTGAGGATTGCGTGAGCAGTACCTGAATGCTCTGCAGTTGTTCATCCTGGCTGTTATCAGCCAGCTTCAATTCACCATGAAAAACTATGAGAAAATACAGCAGGGATTACAAGGCTTTTTCTCAGCACTATAGCAAAAATCATGGCCAGGCCACAAAGAGCCATGTTTGATGCAGGGCAAACCTGAATCGTTTTTATGTGACAGCAAGGAAGTTCTTCAGTTGTAATGTCTTCTCTGAAATGTCATATCAGATAATACATTCTTATTTGCTTTCCAATGTGCTGTGACATACCTGCATGAAAGGTGTGATACATTCTAAGTATCAGGAAAAAAAACCCAAAACAACAAACCAGCTTTGTAATTTCTCTATCTCAAAAACATTTCAGTGGTTGCAGAAATATTTATTCACTAATCCATGTGCACATTCAGAAATTTTGTTTGTCTAATTTTTACTCAGCTAAGTACACCAGGGATGATTCAAAGCAGGCTCAACAGATTTATACTTTTCAGTTGCTGGTAGGTTTTTTTTTTTTTCTAGATGTATTTTATGCTGGGTTTATTTTGTTTGGTTTTTTGGTTGACTGAATTACCTATATTCCTTGAAATAGTGTTTAGCAATTCTCAGCAACTGCAGAGATGCCTGCTGGGAAGTGGTCAACTGATCACAACAAACCCCACTGACTCCGGGCTCTCCTACTGCTTTAACTCAATTGCACTTTCTTATCCAAAGCCACCTCTCTTAGGAAAATCCCAGAAATGCTATTTGCTGTGAACCATGGTTTTAATATTATCACAGCTATTCAAAAAGACAAAAGATTAGAAAGACTATTTGGTACTGAAGGAAGAAACAGTTTCAAGAAACGGATTTACTGAAAACAAGACTCACGTTTGTTGCTAATGTTTACTTCAAGTTCTATCTTCAGCTAAAATATTTCCCTCTTGATGCTGAATGTAACATGTATGGATATAAAAGGGGATGTCCATTCTTCATCTGTACCTTGATGCCCTCCAGTCTGTAAATGGTTACAGGCAAAATGGAAGTTTCGGAAGTTTTTTCTTTTTTGTCCTATATTGATAATATATTGTTGAGACTTAAAGCTCGTGATGAAGTCAGATGGGGAAGTTTGGATGTGACAATTAAAAGACAGATAGGTTTTAAAGAAAGTTGAATGCTGAAATCAATGCCCATAGAGCTGACCCATAGCAAGAACACTTGCATCCTCAGGAAAGACTGTGGCTTTTCAGAGATAAATATGTTAGAAGCAGGACATTTAGTCTAAACAGCTATTTGTCACGTGTCATGGCATATGATGACAAATATATATTACTCATACTTGCCAAAAATAGATTAGGCAAGATTTTTAGAAGTGGTTAGTAACCACGGCAGCTCAGATTCTGCTTGCTCAATGTCATGTCCACAGGAATGATGAGTCAAGCCCAATTCATTCCATGTGAGATTGGACAGGGTTTTAATGGCAAATGCCACCTCGTGCAGGGTGGTACATGCCCAAGGCTTCTGCGTATCTGCACACTTGTGCATAAATGCTGTTGATTCCTTTGAAAATAACCTCTCCTCTTCCTCTTCAGCCAGCATCTCTACAGACACGCTGATATCAGTTGGATAGGAAGGAGCTGCAGGGGGAAGATGGAAATACTTTACTAAGAAGAACCACAAATAGTAAAGCTGTCCACAAACAGTAAAGCTGTCCTTTCACTGCTAATGATTTAGTTAATGGCACTTTAAAGGCAGAAACATTAATTTCTAAATTAGGATTGTTCTTTGCAGCTTTCTGCCTCCCTCTGTAGTGACTTTCTCCTGGATCTGTTTCTTTATTAGTGGAAACACCACAACAGTTTGCACTTTGCCCCATAGGACACCTCCAACGGCTCTATTAATACTCTGCAGGCAAATCATTCAGATGCTGTGTCTTAGGACTGCCGTGTCTTTCTTAGCTTGTTTCTTCCTTCGAAAGAAATATTTCTTTTTCATCTTTAATACAAACATAAGCAAACAAGATTCTCTGGTTCTGTGACTTTAGCCCTACTTATGGCAGGAATCACAGTTGAGAAAGCAGCATCCTCTGCATGTTGGATCTTCAATACATCAAACGACAATGTTGGCATTGTTTTGAGAGGGTTAACTAAGATTAATGAGAAAAGAAACATGAAGCCATAGAGGATCAACATTACAAATCAATGACTGAATAAATTTAATGTGTATTCCATCTGTACTTTACCTGGCATGAGGCTTGTTCTTAAGAGTGTATCTTTTATGTTTCTAAATAACCTACTAAGACAGGAACACTGCTTCCACTTTAATAATGCTTTATTTAAGGTTTATATGGTAATCAATGTATTGATTTAGGAGGAATTTGTAGAATAAGAAAAGAATGTTTAATAAGGCATAAATAAACTCTTCCAGCTTTCTCCATTCCCTATCTTTAACATTTGCAAACTGTGACTTCAATATTTTAGTTCTGGAAAAGAAAGTCATTAGAAAATAAAAGTAGACTTCCAGTCAACATAAGTTTGAACCCTAGACTTTGTATGGACAAAGTAACTCCCCTGAACGGTGAACGCTTTTAAATCCTGTAGTTTTCTCTAACACCATCAAGTAACTTTGGAAAGCACCCCTTGTAGCAGCAGATGAAAAGAGAATGCATATTTTATTTATTTATACCTAATTATTGCTTACAGCTAGGAAATACAACCCATGTCTTTGTGAAATAGATCCTTTGCCGTTAAAGTTCACAATGGAGATGGCTGGCTTTCTTCCTTTAATCTAAATGCTATTACCCTTAAACTGCCTCTTAGAATTGCATTTGTCTAGCAAATCTGACAAAGTCGCTTACCTCCTGATAATTACACATGTAAAGCCAGCGACAAAAGGAGACCTTTTACGTGTCTGAATGGTTTCACAGTCCAGCCTCATAATCAGATTCCAGAAATTGAACTTGCAGAAAGTTTGTGCTAGCCTTGTGGATTTTCATTTCAGATGTTGTCAACTCAAGGGCATTTGGACCAATCAATATCTGTCTGTCTTCTCGCACAGAGAAAGTTGGCTATTAGAAAAGAGAGGCTTACAGCAGGCTCAGCCAATACCATTAGCCCTAGCCTAAGGGCAGTTGTGTCCATGTGCCGGGGTAGGCACCTGCCCCCTCCCCTCCCCCACCATTAAGAAGGCCACTGGGGATGTCATTTGGACATAGCGGGCAAAGAGCACTTCTTTATTCTTTCTCTTTTTTACACCCAGACTTCACCAAAAATCAATAAATCTGTTCTTTGCTTATTTTCAGAACTTTACTTCAATATAAGCAAGGACTTTCCTTCCAGCTACAAACTCCAGTAGCACCAAGTCAGGGATTTTTTTTTGTATGTGTGTGTGTATTTTTTATTTTCCTTTCTCTGTTCCAATTTGAGAAATAATTGGAAATAATATCCACTGTTTCTTCTTTTCCCTGCTAAAGATTTTTTTAGAAGAAAGACCTTGATCTGCTGACTCTTTTCATGATTCAGCACTTGATTTTTCTCTCCTTGCTGTCCTTTTACTGCTAATGATTTTATATAGTCAGGTGATGAAGTTATGCATTTCTTTGTTTTCAATCAACAAACTTTTCTCCATGTTAAATTAGGTTTTGCTGTCTGCTTTGTCAAAGCATTATTAGTGACACTGCTGTTGATAATTCTTTAAATCTGAAACCATCATCCATCCTTCAGTTGTAGGCATAGCAGCGTTTCTGTATTGAGGAACCAGATAGGTATTCTGAGAAGGCATCAAACCCATGTTTGAATATTGTAAGTTGTTTTTTTGAAAGAAATATTTTTTAATCTACCCTTTCTCTAGATCAAGAAAAAAAGATAAATTAAAAGATTGTTGAACTCAGTAGCTCAATGGCCAAACCAAGCGACAGTGATCAAATAGTCACAGGAAGGCTACTCACTGAGAAGATGATGACAGAGTACAAAAGGAGAAATGGAGTTGGTGCAGATGGAGACAGAAGCACTGTAGAGGTGGTCCACCACAACAAAGAAGAAACACTTTGAAAGGAAAAAATTAGGAACAAATCTTGAAGACAGAAAGCTGTCTTCAAGACTTCTTCTAGTGGAGGTAGCTAAAGGTAGTAAATTCACTTAACACATCTGCTAATGGAGTTTGTTGCAACAAGTTTTAATAGGTACACCGAACCTTGTATTTCAGCTATGAGAAGTCAAAATGGAAAAAAGTTCTTGAAAACAGGAGTGTATCATCCTCTGACCAAAAATTCTGGTCACATAATGCAATTCATTGAAGGCTGAAGTACTGGAAGTCTTGGAGGTAAAGTGACATCTAATATTTTGATGTTAAAGTCAGTAAATGAATAATTAGGCACATGCATCTTTTCCATTGTGTGATTATATTGTCCTCAACTAAACTAGGACTTTTGTTAAAGCAAGAAGCCTTAGATTTGGCTCAAGTAATTTAGTGAAGCTCTGTAAAGTCAGCAAAGCTGTACTGGTCAAGACCCGTTTTAGACGTAGCCTGAGACTTTCAGCCAGTGAGGGGAAATCAGACATGAAATATCTTTCTGAATTCCTATAAACATAATATTTGGGTACTTAGAAAAAATAGCACAGTATGAAAATGTTTGTTTTGTACTGACTCGTGGTTGAACTGCAGAGACAGAAAGATGCACAGAATTAAAAAGAAAGAGGAGAGAGTCCTGTAAACCTCATAAGGCCGGGAAGGGGGAAGTGTTGGTTAGGTCATATTTCACTAAGACAATTTGGCATTTTTTTGCTATTTCACTCTAATAGCAAGAAAAGAATATTGTTATTAAATATGCTTCAAATGGCCTGTGAGAATTTTTTAAGGCTCAAAGATTTCTATCACCAAAAGATCTCACAGATAGACTTGTGATGGGGAAAATGTGCTGTAAATGGCAGAACCACTTTTCTGAGAACCTATGTCCAATCGTGCTGGGTTTTGTTTGAACGGTTTCATTGGAAGTTTACAGTTTACTTCACTGCAATTATCTTAGATCATCACCAGGATGCTCCAAGCAGGACAAATAGGACCAGGAAACTTTCTCACTCCATCATGGCTCACACGGGTTATGGATGCGTTTCCATAAGCAAACTGTATTGGAGGATACTTGTGGTTAGATTCCCCACTAGGTGTTATGATGGAGTTAGGATGTGGAGAGCAGAGTAAATGCTATCTGAGAGGAGGTCAGTAATTAAGTAGGAAAGGGGTTGTTTCCTTAAGAGAGGATTTCTACACAATCTGTGGGTATGAAACAGGCTTTTTATGATAATACAGGCTAATTTCTAAAGTGCCCTTAAATTAGCATCATTTTTATTTTGGGGATTTTTTTCCTCCTGTTTTCTCTGAAAAGTATGAGGTTCAGGTTTTGTGTTCCTTGCAATACCTGGGCAAGACTTATGCATTTTCAAGTGCTCCTGCAGCAGTGCTTGCTTCTTCATTGCAAATAATAGTACTGTGCTAAACAACGTCATCTTGGGATCACTTATGGGATTTAGTGGTGTTTAAAAGGGTGAAGGCTAGGATATTGTAAAGTGAAAACCTCCAGTGCAAAGCAAAAAAGGTGCAGTTCCTATAAACTCCTGAGATAGCTGCATTTCCTTCAAGTCATTGAAATGTACGTGGAAGAAAATATAAGAGATAAATTTTATTTACTGCCTAGGTTATGATGACTTAGTAAGATTTTTTGAGACTGCTGGGCAAAGGGGTAGGCTTTGTGGCTACTTAATCTCTGAAGCTGAAAATATTTCTTCATTTGAGTGAGGAAACTTGTTATGCCACTGAGTGGTTATTCATTATATGGATTATTGTTTTGCAGTAGCGCAAGATCTTTTATTTTTGATATTTAAATAGAAGGAAAAAATAAATAGCATGTCCTTTTCAAAGCAAACATTTCAAAATGACTAGTCAATACCAACTATTAAAAAAAAAATACGTCCCTTAGCTGGAATCCCATATTATTAAAATCCAAGGGAGTTTTGTTGTAGACATTACAGAGCAAGATCCTACCCTTATACATCTGTCACAGCAAAAGATCTGAGTAAACCAATCACTCCTAAACCCGCTATCTAAATGTCATTATGATCACCGAGTTATTTGTTTTAGCTTTTTAGTAACATTCAAGTTTGTGCTTGTTTACATTTTTGTATTTGCTCTGGAAGGAGCACTTTGGACTAATTAGATTTTGGAGTTAACATCCCTGATACAAGTAAATAGAGCAGGGCCCCAAAATAAGCCCATATAGACCCACTGTTCAGCCAGTCCTGTGGTGTACATTTCCATTTCATTCTTTTGCAGGCTTTGATGAACTCTCTAATGCACACATGGTACTTACCTCAAACCAAAGAGATACAGCTGTGGAAAGGGAAACACCAAGTGATTCAACAACCCTTCTTTCTTACCTGGCTGTTACTTGCAAGTTCAGCTAAAGCAATAAAAGCTAATTTCATATCCTAGACATTCATCTGTCCAAAGGTACAGCATGCTGAACAAAAGTTATGAAATAAATGAAATAATGCATTACAGAACTGTAGTCTCCTTAAAAAAAAAAGTTCACAGAAGTGTTTTTGTTCTGTTACTCACATTATCCCTTCAGAGAAATATTTTGCCAAAATGTTTCACTTAGGTGGATAGATTTTTTTTTTTTAAATATATATATTTTAAAACCTGTGTACTATGAAGCTTGATAATGTATAGACAGGAATTGATTACTACTTCTGTCATCAGAAGAAAGAAGGTAACTGAAAGTTTATCTATGACCTTCTTAAGATGAAAGATGTCCAAACTTAAAATTCAGTGAAAAACAGTGTAGTAATTTAGAGTATTAGAAGAGTTCATAGTGAAAACAAGGTCCCATCTCTCAAATTTGAACATCTCTTTGTGTTTCTGCGTGTCCAGTTCTACACGGGTATCTAGACTTTTAAGGCTGAAAATATGAGCATGGTAAACCCACATACTTAAACATGTCTTGACATAAAAAAAGCATTTAAAGAGGATGATTCTTCACTTGAAACCTGCTATCTAGCTAGCTTTTGGCGTCACCTTGAGCTGGGAATCTTGTTTTTTCTCTGAAGCTTCTGAATCCAATCTTGGTCTTGTCACTAAGTCAGTATTACAGGCTCACAGTTAGTATTACAGTATTTCTGCAGGCTCGTTGGACATGGCCGTCTCCAGTACAGAGAGTTTACAATTGGAAGAAATCTCAGCACCTGTATAAAAGAGAAAACCCACTAAAGCTGCTTATGAACTCAAATCTGTAGAAAATAAAAGTCATTAAGTTGCCAGATAGTATACTCCTAGGTTCTTATTGTAAAGAAACAGCATGGTGTTGCCTAAACCAAGTATGAATTCAAACTACAACAGAAAATACACAAATACATCTCAAGATGTGCTTTAAAAAAGAAAGTGGGTTATTTTTTGCTAGGAAATTTCAACATTAACAAGGCATGAGGATAAAGACAGGGATGCAAACTCTCTCGTTCTGTTTTGCCAGACTGGTTCGCTTTTTAACCGTGCATGCAACCATGGGTATGAACAGATCTTTCTGTGGGTTCCCCAGTGTCAACAGTTGAGAGCATTAGTGTCACTTGTGGCTGCAGCATCCCTGGTGCGGGCGCCTGTCTAATGGACAGTGGTGGGAGCCAGCAGACATAAAACCCCTGAGCTGAAGCCCATCAGGCAGAGAATGTCGTATGTGTCAGCCTCTGCTTCTTTGCAGAAAATGTTTCTTATCATCTCCAGCCTCATTGATCCCAGTGAGTGTGCATGCCAGCTTTAGTGCTTGCTCCACTTATTTTCAGGTATTTTTTTGTCAACATCCCATAGCAGTATAAAGCTTTATTTTTTTGCTGACAGTGGTAGGAAATATTCTTCCTCTTTAACCAAATCTTGACTTTTTTTCTTTCTTTTTCAGGCAAAATTCTGGTTGAAACCCCTGACTGGAACAAAGAATACTAAATTCAGCCTTATTGCATATTAACACTGAAAAAAAATTAGAACTGTGCAGATTTTTTTTAATAATCTGACCCATCATCAGTCTCTAAGGAACAAGAGGAATCCATATCTTAGAATTTTTAAAGACCTAATAAATAATTTGCCATAACCACAGGGTACCATGGCATAATGGAGCTAAGGTAATATTTAATTTGCTTGTTTACAACGTTAAGTAAAATATTCTGTTTCTTTTTTTTATATATATATATACATATTAGTATTTATTGTGATAAATATTTGAAATCTCACTGCTTGGTTCTCAACAGACCTTCTTGGTGTATTTTGGAGCCTCATTTTGCTATCAGAGCATAGAATGTGCAACATGCCATATACCTCAAGGCATTGTTCAGTTCATTTTTATCTTTTTGAATACCTGTAGCTCCCTTTCTGCACTAACGTTTTACTGCAAGCATTCTGTCGTATCTGCCAGTTAACTTTCCCTTGAAGCCCAGTGGCCTTCTCTGGTCTGGTGGTCACTCATCTTGCCCCTTTCAGATCTCGGAAGGGGGTGGCAAGCAACATAGTGAATGAAATATCAAGAAAATTCACATCAAATGGCAGCATGACCCCCCCAGGTAATAAACAGCCATCAGGTGTAAGAGCGTTCTGCACGGTAACTTGTCATTCTCCTTGGCGTTTCTGTGAGTTCCTTGCACTGATTGTGCCACGGTGCCCACTTTGGCCGTGTGCATATTCAAGCCTGACTAATTCAGAGCAGCTCTGTGCTATCCCTTACCGGATCACTGATGTTATGATTCTTAATTAGAAATGCAACGTTAGGTAGACGTGGTCAGGGAAAGGAGAGGGGAAGAAACGAATGGCAGAGAGTAACTGTTTTGTTGATGCCTGTAGTCTAGGCTAAAATACAGCTCCTGCTGCATTTCTTCCAGCAGCACAAGCTGAATCTTTTCCCTCATTTGATACAGTGACCTCTCAAGTGCATCATTGCCCTGAGGGCTGAGGGCAGTCCAGCAACTGTTAAACCCCTTGGGTTGATAATCTTCTCCCACATTTGCCCTTAACACCAGACATACCACCATTAGCTACAGCTCCACTGGTGCTCATTAGAGCCGATCAATATAGACTAACATAAAGAATGCTGCTGCGCCTTCTGTTATTTTTCAGTTACTGCAGATTTACAGACTTTCACCTACAATACAAGGCTTTGCTGCTGTACTATGTAAAAAGGAGGATTTGAGACCACAAAAAAACCAGACAGTTTTTATGAGATGCCTAAATGTTATTTATCTTGTTGCTCGAAGTACCTTGTTACTAGAAAGTGTACAGAAGGTGTTCTGTACAAAATTCTCTTTGGATTAAGTTACTGTAAAATTGCAACTTTTACAAACCAGAGCAGGAGAACTGATGAGCAAAATCAGACACATTTTTATATGAAAGAGTGTTTGAGCCTCTAAATCCTATGCCGTTGCTTTAATGAACTTGGCCTCACTGGGTCTGTGCTCTTTGCAGTTGGATGGCGATTGCTGTGCCAGTGGAAGGTCTATATGTTGAAGGCATATATGCACAGTGGCTACAGCACTGCATGCTATGACCAGCAGGTGTTGCCAAAGATCATAGCAAGAACAGCAACAACAATTAACAAATATATCATTCTTTTTCTACATTTTAACCCAAGGAGTCTTTCAAATGATTCACGTGCTACTAAACACAATAGGTAACAACTAAAAAACTAACTGTATGAAAAGGTACAAAAGTTACCTAATATCTATTAGGCATTTTGCAAGAAATTATACACAAATACTCAATCCAGTGGGAGGAATATTTTTTTTTTAACTTTTCATTTATATTTGGGGAAAAGGAAGGTCAAGAAACCTCATGGAATTTTCCAAAGGGCAATGCAACATGTGTATAAAAGTTGTGATTTCTTGTGCTTTGTTTTGTCAGTTTGAGCACTCAAACTTTATAATACTGTTTACGGTATAAAATGAGGAAAACAAAGCATCCAGCCAACTCCAGGAAAATTTTAGCGAGATAGAAAACATTTTATTCAGTATAAAGACAGTTATTACTTGTCACGGGTAAAACTAGCCGGCCCAAACACAGAACATGAAAAATACTGGCAGACTGTTGAATTCCAATGAATCAAGAGTAAAAAAGCCTCATCTACTCTCGCCAAGTCTTTCCATATTGCTAGGACTTCTATATCTTACTCAAAATGGTGGCTTAAAAAGTTCAACATCAATTGCTCAGTGAAAAGGAATTTCTAACTGTCTATTTGAGCTAAAGAAGTGGTATATGGTAAATTTTACCTGTTTTCATCAGGTACATCGTTCAACAGTTTAAGTTCTTTCATAGTTCTATAGTGCTAGTGCTATAGGCGATTAAATACTTCTGTTGAACAGCTTATTTATTCAAGACCTTTCTGAAGAGCTGAAAGGGTATGAGAATTTCATTTGTGAAACTAGGGATTTTTCAAAGTCCATTAAAGCACCTTTGCTTATAGAATGACACAACTTCTCCAGACGCGTCCTTTGCTTTAGTTGACCTATTTGTGTCTTAGGTATTACTTAGTGTAATGTGTTAGGACTGAGCCCTTGATGATAGGCTGATTAATGAAAGCCTTTCTGCTAGGTGATTATAACGGAAAATGTGATTCTGTTGGCTTCTGAAGTCTGAAATTCATCTCCATGCAAACGACACACATTTTATGTATGTCATAAGCCTTCTACTATCCTTCTGCATAGTTGGGGATTTCATCCGTTGAATGGAAGGGTGGTTGTTACATCCATTAACGTCGTTAAAATGTACCCAGTAAACCCATTGCCTCAAGTTTGAATCTTCCTTTCATGAAGAATTTGGATAAGCCTGAGGAAAAACAACCAGTGAATCAAAACGTAAAAGAAAAAATACGGTTGGAACAGTGCATGTTTTAGGAAAAATTTTGGTTTTAAGCCTTTTAGTGAAAGAACACTGGCAAAATCACTTGGTATATAACTTAGCTAAAAAATAGCAGTTAATTTCTAGTTTGCACCTTTGTCACTCAGCTTTCTGTTGTCAGTCATCCGTATTCATACTCTACTAAATTAATGAACTGTATAATCTGAGCTCCCCTGTTTATTTCTATGCAACTGTAAATCTTACCCTTAAACTTCTGGTCAATTTGCTCTGAGCTCATGACTTCTCCCATGATGAAGACAGAGAAGAGCCATATTTTCCAAATCGTGCTTCATTTCTGTAGTTCTTTTTTTTGAATTCCCTCCAACTTTTCCAACGTTCACATTTCAAAGCATAGGATCCAAGAGGGAGCACGTATCTCAGCAAAGGGTTCGTAAATCTAGCTGACAGCAGCAATAATTCCTCACCACGCCCTCTTGATCGTCCATAATTTTCAATAATATCACAATATGGAGCTAACAATGACTGTCCAATTGAGGGTAATATATTGTATGTTTTGATCAACAGCGGAAGGTTTTTAGGAACTTTCTCTCGTCAAAGCTGGATATATATTCCAAGCCCTAATTATTGACCAAGTTGGCACTTTATGCAACGATGTCTTTGGTTGTAAATTAGCTGGTTTTAATGGTCTGCAGCAATGCTTTCAATATCCTCTTTAGTGCCAAGTTTGAATGATGGAACTTGCTATAGATGCTGACACTTTTTATTCTTAAACACCTAACGTGCAATATGTTCCCGTGAGTTTTAAAGGGTAAGATGAAATGTCAAAATTGTTCAAAAGTATCATGTATATTTTTTACTCAGAAAGTTACATACTCAAAACTCTAATCAGTCCACCTGGATTTATGAAATCCGTTGTTATCATAGCGGTGTGAAAACTGGACTACAGATAAAGAAAATGGTATTTTTATAGAATGGTCCTTTGAGATGGGACTGCTCCTCTGTTGTCAATGTAGGCCAAAGTGCCAGTGGGGAGTGCGCTACATGACCTTAGTCAATTAGCAGGGTCTCCTTAATCTCTTGGGATTACTTTGATCTGCAATATCAAGTCTAACACCTTAATGAAATTTTACAGATAGTCACAGAAGACATCCATGTACTGAGAAAACAATTTCATTTTATACCTAAACTCCTAACACATGCCTAATAAATCCCCAGAAGGGAAATAATAACTATAACCATATTCAACATAAATTTCTCTTTTTTTTTTCGTACTATGTTTATGACTGGGAAAAACAAGATTATAATAGGCGGGACTTTACTTTTCAAAACCGGGAGCAGATCAATCTGCTGATTCACATTTTTATTTGGAAAACATATTATTTGTTGCTGTTACATTTTAAATCTTCTGAAATAAGGGTGACGTGCCAAATCTGAGTTCTATTTGTTGTGTGAATATATTTCAGATATATGAAATTTCCACAGCGTATCACTATCCTGATTTGTGTGCTCAACCCTGCTAATTTTAAAATTTATGCTCATTCAAAACTTATTTGTCACTCTGGTCTGAATAGTTTTGGTGGAGTTAATTGGACAGCCTGGCCCATTTCTGCTATAAGTACTACGTAACTGTGTAAAAAAACTTTTGATCTTGTGTTGATTTTGCTTGCTGTTACCTTCTGTCTTTATTCAGACTATTTCCCTTGAAGGTCTTACAGTGTCCAGTTTGCAGAAATGCAGAAACACTTTAAGAGAAGATTTTTTTTCTGGGAAAAGGCTTCAAAATTCCCTGCCCAGAAATGAAAACGCTGCACAGCTTTGCACTGTCTCAAGAAGAAGGGAGGGAGCACAGGGTTTTAATTAGGCCACAGCTTTATTAACTCAGTTTATCTGGGAATTATGCGGTGATAATTTGTATCATGGCCACCTCCTTTCTCACTGGTGTTGCATGCTTCCGATCCCATGCTGCTTGGCGTGGGTGGTGTATCCCAAGGTTTGGCTGCTACTTCTTGTCTCCTTCAGCCTCGTTGACAGTGGAAACTCAGAAGTGTCCCTTCTGCTGTCCCCTCAGCTGCTCATCAGTCTTGGGGAGAAGGTTCTGCTGCTGCCCTGATCTCCGGCTTGCTTGCAAAACCCCAAACAGTTTCCAGGTGGGAATTAAATGATCATTTTGGGTGTCTGGTGGTGAAAGAGCAGAGAAGAAACCACTCCAGCTGTTGCTGGGCTCCTTGGGTCTGATTTTGGGAGGTACTCAGCAGTGCTTGGGGGGGATCTGCTCCCCCATGTGGTGGTGACGGGTGAAGGTGAGGCTCTCTCTGCCCTGTGCGTGATCCACCTGTGTGGGAAAAGGCCCAGGCAGAAGAGAGGGGGTACCTGCAGTCTCTGCAGGTGTCCAGGGGCAGTAGCCAAGTTGAAGTTAATAGGATGGGTTCTGTGGGTAAAATGGATATGATCGTTTTTGCTGTAACCATCAAACCACTGTTATAAAAAGTACAGCATTTTATGTTCTTCAGCTGTCAGGACAATCCCTCTGCTTATCTACGGCATTTCATCAAATTCTCTTTTTCTTGGGGTCTGACCTGCAGTCCTGAGCTAAAATGCAAGCTGGTTTTCAGGGGGAATTTTGTCCGAGTGAGGATTCCAACATTCAGCACCGCAGCTTGAGACCATGCAACATCTCTGCTGGTGCTCTACATACAAAACATATTTATTCACAATCAGATATGATTAGAGGAACCAAAGATGTTCAAAAGCTCTCTTTTATAAATTGCTTTTTGCAGCCAAATTAAGGCTTATTGCTGAGTGGCTTGTGGCTTACACCAGCTTGGGTTTGCACAGTTTTATATCACTGTTTTGCTTGTTGTACTCATATGACTATATAGCAAAACTAAATCAGCGCTACCTAT
Organism: Cuculus canorus; assembly: GCF_017976375.1. Taxonomy (NCBI): domain Eukaryota; kingdom Metazoa; phylum Chordata; class Aves; order Cuculiformes; family Cuculidae; genus Cuculus; species Cuculus canorus. Next base: position 31,418,346 of record NC_071407.1, read on the forward strand.
AGGCCCAACAAGAAAGCTTTCCAGTGTGTAGAATTCAATGCACAAACTCCATAATATTTTCTGGTTTTTAATGCATTCAGTAACTGTAAAAACCTCTTAAAATTGAACAAGGTTATAAAACTTGGTTCTATACAAGTTCTCCTAATTAACAGATGACAGATACACACAGTCATTCCACTGTGCTCTCCTCCGGTAACTGTTTAACGTAACTATGAAATGACTTCCAAGAGGTAATGCAGGCGCTGGCTTTGTCTTTGCACACATCTGTTGCATTCTTTAAAGGAAAATAAAGTTTTAATTTTTAAAATCTCAATTTTAATAATGCATGAAAACATGGAAAAATTCTGCTTTATTTTCATACAGGTCTCATCTTGCATCTCTTTCAGCATTGCCAAATAGTCCCAAAGTACTTTCTGTCCCCGAAATCATTCCAACCATGGTGAAGTGCTCCGGGTGACCAAGGTGAGCCATTCTGAACCCTGGCATCAACAACTCAGTCCTTGCTGCCGTTTATAGCCACAAGATTGCTGCATGCACATGCATTTGCTGGATGCAGGTCTGGCTAGAAGGTTGTTTTGGAGGAGTAGTAGAAATGTGTTGCGTATCTCTCTTCAAATATTTGAACTGTTGGACAAAACTCACAAAACCAGTTATTTAATGTCAACAGGAATGCCTCGAAAGCAAAATTACAGAAATATCAAAACCACAGAAGTCATGCACATATTTGAATGAATTAGGTGAGTTAGGATTGCAAACACGATTCTCATTTTTTTCCTAAGCAAACAAGCCTTTCATTAACTATTTATAGAATAGTTCTTTTTCAGTTAATGACCTGTATCTGAAATATGTTAGGTAAAGTATTTTTCACAAATATTCATAGATCTCTCTAAATGAATTAATTTTTAACCTTTTTGGTCTTCATTTTCCACAAGTATCCCTGAAAGCAAGCCTCTAAAAGGAATTATTGTGAAAATAGGCTTTTGAAATGGGTCTTAAAGAATGTGTGAAATAAAGACACTGTATATATCTAAGTAAGAATTTTGTTATTTTTAGCTAATTTATCTATTACATTTTGATGATTTTAAGAGTTTTGACTAGATAATGCTTTTTTTTTTTAATCAGGTGCATCATAAATCTATCTTGCTAATAATATTTGCCTTTTATTTCTAGGTTTCTAGGTACTGTAACCCTTGTGAAAGTGCAGGAAGGAGTTTATTAGCAGTGATCAACTTCCATAAAATGCAATGGGAAACCTAAATGCCTGAAAATATCATAAAGGAGGCAGTGAGTGGATGAGTCCGAGCAGAGCAAACTCAAGCTCAGAAGAGTAGCACGAAACAGTAAAATAATAATAAATCTCTCTCCCTGCCCAGAGCGATGCTGCTGTGCCGAGGTATGGAACATTATTTCCTCTTGCACTTTCCAGGGTCCTGTGTGGTACGTGAGCCAGTGATGAGACCCAGATGGGAGATGGCAAAGCTCTCCTTAATGACTGCTGATGTTTTCTTGTGCGTAGCTTATTAGAAGCAGACAGCAAAGATTCTTATCTTATCACGTGAAGCCTGACAGCACAGTATTTCTGTTGATGCCAGGATTATTTTTTTATAGACTCTAAAAACACTCTCCAAAAATTACTCAGATTCACACGGTGTTTCCTTATGCTTATATGCTAGTAAATTTTAGGTGTACAGGTAAATTCTGTATGCATTTTTAATTTAAAACAATTGCATATAACAATAACAAAACTTTCAACTCTAAATATGTGAAATCTCTGCATAGAGGATTAAAAAAATCTATATTCATTGGAGGGGTAGGGGGGGGAGGAGGAAAAGATTACAAAAGACCAAAAGCTCTAGAGTTCAAGCTAATTTTTCATCTTTTCCATAGGGAAAAACACTGGTAAATGTTAAGAAACACCCTTCAAGAACCTTTAATTTGTTTTTCACTCTCCAAGATATAGATTTTCTCCTTCTCATTTAAGTAAAAAAAAAAAATTTCCCTTGGCTTTGCAGAGTCATTTGAGAAAAAAAAAAAAGTATAATATTACATGCCTTCTAACATAGCTTTGATTATGATGTCGGAACAGCCTATGCAGAATTTGACTTGTAGCCAGTTCCACTAACTTTCATTGTCTTCTCTGGAGGTATTAATTCTTGAAGATCACACAAATCAATTGCAGGATCAGGTCCTTATTCCAAAATCTTGGTTTTGTTTTGGTCAATGGCAAATTCCTTATTGACCTAGGATAGGGTCAAAATGTTGCCATAAATATCCAGTCTTTTGACATTAGTGGGAACAGGATTAGGTCGTTTTATATTTGATGTGGACTGTGATATTGCAGTTCTACAGTTGCTTTTGCTGCTGACCTGCCATTGAGTTCAAGCAGGTGCAAGTGGATTGAACCCTGTTTTTCAGTAAAATGCAGAAACCAAATTAGAACTGAACACAACCCTATGTTTTGGGAGAGTCCTAGATTTACAGAGATTTTCTAAGAGCACGTACCGATATATATGTGTGTGAATACGTGTACATAAATGGCCTGTAATGAAGAAATTTATCAGTAGTTCCAGGGATTTAAGTAGATGGATAATAAGTTGCCCCTTCTGAAGTGATGGTCTTATACTCGTTAATAAGATAATATCTAAAGCATTATTTGAATAAATGTTTAGAAAGGTAAGTCTTGTAGTCTCCATTTTACAGACTGGAAAACTGAGGCAAAAAGACAAAAGAGGCTGATGAAAGTGGGTTGCAGTCAGCTTTAGAGACAAGAAATTTCTTGTGGAACCCGCAGTGGTGAAACGGGGATTTTGGATGTTTTTGTGCTCATCAATCACCACTCGGTGCTGGTGTTTCAAACTACTCTGGCTTTTTTATATTCAGTCAGAAATTGCCGTTCTTGAAGAATTCAGCAGTAAAGCTTCAGTTGTTGTAGCAAATGGTAGACTTAAACAATAACAGCATTTGCCTTCTGCCCCAGAGTTATGGATATGTGCATGTGGACAGGCTTATTTGTCCTTGCAAATTGTTATTGCCTACCCTCTGCTATAGGAGAGTATGGATACGCATGCAGAATGCTGCGGACATTGAAATCGTGTGTATTTCAATATTTAAGATCAAACCTCATTAAAACAACTTCCTACATTGTTTATCAAATCAAGTCAGAAGGAAGTTCAGGCCAGAGAACAGTAGTCAACGACCTCCAATCTTAATTTCGTAACATTAGTTAATATAATTTCTGTTATGCAGAGTGTAATTTCTTCTTACCTCTCCATGACTTAAACGCATATGAAATGAAAATCAAATATTATTTCTATTAAATGAGGTGCTTTTCTTTCAATTTACATATCATCAGGAGAGCTTTGGCCTCCACATTAATGAGCTCCACTTGGATATTTGGAAGTTGCCTTTAACTTGGCTTTGTTCTCCAGAACTCGTCCATGCAAGTATTTGCAGGTGTGTGAGAAAATAAGCTTTGCATTTAATGATTTGTGTGCTGCATTTATTTTTCTCATCCTTCCATATCCATATATGAAAAACACCCACACCATAAATGCTTTTGTGGCTGACACATTGAGTGGAAATTGGATGACGCTGATCCTATGCGGGAGGCAAGCAATAGGTCCACTGGCCACTTTGGAGCACGATACGGGACATAAGTAGGATTTAAGCAGGACAAAAGGCCAATGTTGTCACCCTGTGCAATTCCTTGTGTTGCCTGAAGCTAGCTAGGAAGGTATTTTGCAGCAGCATAATCTTACGCCATGACCATTAATATCACACATTGTCAACAGCAGCTAAAAACACTGAAGAATGAGAAGTTCAGCAACGTATTACATTAGGTGATTCAAAAAACCATGTTGCAAAAATTGAGAGCAAGATGACAAAGTCAGGCTTGAATATAAGTTTCCATCCATTTTCTTTGACACATTTTCTGGATAGTTGGTTGTTTTTTGAGTTGGGAATGTTGTTTATGTGAATACTCATCATAGTCTTTTATAGAGATTTTTTGGAAGAGTTTTGAAAGCACAGCTAAACGAAGAAAATAAACCTCAAGCAAGAACTTGGTCTTTGTGCCTGAAAATATGCCATCAGTGAGGTCAGTGGCAAAACTGTGGACTTCAAGATTGGTAGGATTTGACCTCTGGGCTTTGGAGCTGTGTTGGCAAGAAAGAATAAATAAATCCTGCAAAATGATATATGAAGTTTATAATCTGTGCCTCATTTTTTAGACAGGCTATACAATAAAATATCCTAAAAATCTAGTACTGGCTTTCTCTGTCAAGCTAACTTGTAGTCAAGCAGCTTAGTACATGCTCTTAAACAAGCTGAATAAGCTGAGAAACACAAAACTATCAGTGGTGTATATTTTAAGGGCTTAGGTTAAAACATTTCAATGTCAACGTGCATAGGATCAAACCCTAAAAAGCTGATCAGTTAGAAACCAGGTTTCCTCAAAATCTGACCTTGCTTTTCTTTTTGCATGGTTTGTTGTAACGCCATTTTTTTACCTACACAGGTCTTTCAGAACTGTTAAGTTGTTCTTATTATCAAAAACAACTTGAAAAAATATTTTCTTGCTCTCTGTGCCTCCAGAAAGACTAAGTTTTTTTTTTTTTCTGATTAAAACTGAAGGTGAAATATGGAAAAAAATAGGCTAGTTTGTCTTGGTCAAAGAAATTAAGTGACTGCCATAGAGATGATAATACCCCAAACCATCACAAACTATGTCTGCAACCTCCCCTATAAACAGTCTTAGCAAAATTAATTCTTTCCATCCAAGACAGCTCGTGGCAACCATTTTCCCAAACAGCCATTTCACCTACTTGTTTATCCAAAGCCTCCCTGCTTGGAGGACTGACTCCTGGGGCTCTCCCTGCATTTAATTCCCTCCTGGAAGGTATTAGAAACTCTGCCATCCTCACTGCTCTTGCAAATTTTGTTTGTGTAGGTCAAAGGAGTGGTGGGATGAGAACATGACCTCCTCACTTTAGCCCCCAGACAATTTCTTTGTCTCCAAAACCTGCCCTTTGTGGCAGAAACAATAACCCAGGAACCCTGTGGGGGACAATCCAGTTGCTTACACGGAAGCATGCGTGGGTCCTGCTGTTGCGAAGCTGGCCCCTGCCCCCAGAAGGAAGGCTTGGACCACTTCCCCTCTCAAGCTATAAATGTTTCACGTTTTGTGCTAAAATTACATATGTTTCTAGGACACATTCACTTCTCAAAGACAGGTGGATGGCATATGTTCTTGTTTTCCAACTACGTATTTATGGATGAAATCTGAGGATATGTTACTTTCTCCTTCATCCATATTCAATTTATAACTCAGCCAGCCAGTGTGAGAAGGACAAAGAAGTAAATATAGTAATATGACATATTTATTTTTATTTGGTTTATGTGCTTGTGATACTGCAGTGTTTTATGTACTTTTCTATATCTGTTTTCTATTTTTCCCAGTGTTTCACAGTAAGTTTGATAAGTTTCAAAAATCATATATCTTTCTGGAGTTTGAAAATTACTGATGTTCCTCTTGTTTGAGACATAACGCTTCTGGCTTCTGTGTTGGTGGTGTCTTTTCCTACTTTTCAAATATTATTTTTAAACTATTGGATATATTTTCCCTTATTTTTGTCATTAATGCTCTTTGAACTACCAGAATTGAGATTTTACTTTATTCCATGTTTATCCCATAGTATCTTCTTGTTCTTTTGCATCTTATTCCTATCTTTATTCCTTATTTTTATACTTTTGCTGTTGTTGTTTTTGGAACCGGACAGGCTACCTATCAACTTCCAGTTGCACACAGGAGAGCAGTTTCCTCAGAGGCAATTTATGGAAGAGCGGCTGCTGTGCCTTTCAGTCCAGAGTTTTTTGCTGTGCCTTTGAATGCTGGAAACCTTTAAGGCAGAAGAAGTGCCAGGTCTGTACCAGCGAGCAGGGTCCGAGAAAGGGGGAATTGCTGCCCACGTGGCAGTGGGAGCAGATATTAAGTGTGCTACATTCTTCAGCACCTTGAGCCAGGAGCAGATCAACATGGGACTTTTCATCCTGGGAAGGTTTTGCTCCTAACTGGTTTTCCGATAGATGACCCGATTCAGACAGGCACTGATTCAGCAAATCCCTTGACCTTTGGTGGTCTCAGGGTCAGACTTGTTGATTGTTGTGACTCTTCCTGGCATTAAAACCTATGGAATGGCATTTCTCACTGGAAAATCCTGGTTTAGAAAGCAAGAAATATTATTTCTTCATGCAAAAAAGGTTCCTAGAAAGCAAGCAATATTATTTCTTCATGCGAAGAAGGTTCCTCCTTCGGCTTGGACCATAGAGCAAACCACATGTCCCAAGCAGTGCAACTCAATATGAAACCCTGCAAGTGTACCTTGCTGAAACACTGAGCCAGAATTCAAATGTGAGAAAGAAAAGGGAGATTTTTGCAGTCAATCTCCTCATATTGAGTGACCTGGGATGACGCTTAAGGCACGTGGTGTATCGGGAGGTAAGTAGGTGCAAGGCCAGTAAGCATTCCAGGACCAACATTCCCTCATTAGGTGCACAGTTTAAGTGCTCCATACCAACCGACTGACAAAACACTTGGGCTGGAGCTGCGTCACATCCCTGCCGTGTGACAACCAGAGAAGATTTCCTGGCGTTCATTTCTTTTGTTCAGCTGGCCATTTTTTTTCCCCCAGAAGCAAAACTGGCCCCTAGACAAATCCGTCGCAGGGTACATTACAAAGCCAGGAGCGTTAAAAGGAGCAAAAGGAAAGCCAAATTGTTTGCAGAAACAAAGATTGCTTGGTTTTTTGCCATGGGAAGGCAGAGCTCTCTGTGCTGGAAGTGATTCCTGGTTTAAGGGCAAGCAGTGCAAACATTGCCAGAAATAAGGTTATGGACAGATTTTTGGTTTTTTTCTTTTTAATTATGCTATTATTATTATAAATAGTGCAAATTGTAAAAGCTGCATCCCTGTAAGGTGGAGAAAGGCTTCCAAAGTTCACTGACTTACCAACCCTGACAGTGATTCTCCTGATAATGGCACAGCAGGTCCGCAGTGGCAAAGCCTAATTGACAAAGATCAAAATCTAATTTGGATAACACCAGGAGCCAAGGGGGTCATGCTCCAAATAGTGCTTGAGCCACAACCAGCCGTGTTTGTCATTTCATGGGGAAAATGCAAAAAAGATCATTTCAGGTCCCCAAATGAGGAAGATGCCAATAATACTGAAAAGCATACGCAGGAAGAAGACTTGCTCCTGAGGGTGCAATTACTGTGGCTGTGATGTGAAATGATAAAAAATATTAAGTAGATTTTAATGTTGTAACAAAGGGTGGCCCTGCACCCGGCATGAATAGGAAAGGAAGATCCTTTGGGCACCTAGATGAAAAATAACACAACCGTAGCTATTAGCAGAGACTTTCATGCCACTATCTACCGTGTGCGTCACTGGGATGAATATTTCCTCACCTGAAATATAGGTCACTTTTCCTCACTAGAAGTAGGTATCTCACTGTTATTATTATCTATTAATTCTTTGAAAGAAACTAGTCTAACCTTGTCTCTGTCTTGAAACAGAAAAAAAAAATATGCTGAGGGTCTTCGTATCATCATTTTATATTTTTTGGGGGTAACAGGCCATGGGCAGCGTGTTTCATTTATGTCTTGGATCTGGTCCAGCTCTGACAAACAGGTTTAGGATGACTGAGGAAATGAAAGGTTAATATCCACAGAGAATTCCTGAAATATTTTTATATGTATTTTAAGGGCTTTCCCAAACAAAAGAAAAGGTCTAAATAAGATAAGAGGAAAACCTATAAGTTTCCTATTTATACTCAGTGTTATTTGCTGGCAATAAAATGAAATTTTAAGTAAATCCTACAGCACACTTTACATTTTCTAAGGGGAGAACGCTGTAATTGATTTGTCCATCTACTCTCTTGCAGCTTCTGTGGGATTTTACTCGGTCCTTACCTCTGCTCTGTGAGGATGTTACTTTCCCATTTATAATTTGGAAATCACGGTAGAAGATAAATGATTTCTTGCTCTGTGTTGGAACTGAATTCACACGTGCAGAACAACTCAGTGAAGGTAACAGGCAGCTTGTGGTCTTTGGGGCTGTAGTGTGCATGACGGTTGTAAAATGTACAGGAAGAAGATTTTACAGAAGAGATTTTAATGAAAAAAAGCAAAATTACATCATAATGGGCAGTGAGAAGGATGGAAAAGGAAAACTGAGACTGAGCTGCGAGGTAAACTGGACTAGGGGGTGGTGATCCGTTTGTTTTTTACTTTGAACTTACGAAGGGATTTAGTGAGATTTCCAAAGGTCTTCTGTGACTTAGGAGCATGAGTTCCATTGACTCAGCTTTTCAACCACAGAAATCGGTTCAAAGTACAAACCCCGGTGCACTTGTGTTATCCTAAGCACCTCAGATGCTTTAGAAAACACAATCTTATCTAATGCTTTCTAGAAAAAATAAATACCAATAATAGGAATTAAGGCAAAGAGATTCATGCACCTACTTTGGCAGCTTGAAACTATTTGGAGGATAAATAGAAGGATAGTAATGAAATGGTTCCTGCTGCTGGCCGACACTCTCAGATTCGGTAATACTTCAGTTTTACAGTGATTTGGCAAACCTCTTGTAAACAGTCCAACAGCACTTCAGTGAAGCCTTTAGAGAACAACAATCTGTACAGTGCATTAATTTGGCGTGTTTAGCAGCTCAGGTCTAGCTCAACACAGAGGTGGCATAAAGACTTCTTCTACTTACTGTTCCCAGGCAGAGGTTAAAGTCGTTGACAGGCAGTGTTGAAAGGATGGCAATACAGCTGCCTGTACACCATTTGATCCAAGAGACAGCATTTTCCTGTACAGACCGATACCAACATTAAAAAAGAAAGGAAAAGCACAGGTAGAGCTCTACCTTTTCACGATCTAGGCATTATTTTGGTGCTAGATTTTCATGAACTGGAGGGTGATGGTCTGGATAGCACAGGTTAGTGAGAGGTGGGAGGTGGATTCTCAGTGTGACCTACTATTCTTAGAGCTTGTCATGGTACCGGTGAGACATAAGGATTCTTTTCATGACAAAAGAATGAATGATTTTTATATTCTCAGAGGTGAAATCAAACCAATCCCATTAATTTCAATTAAAATGTTACCTGTCTCAAGCTATCTCTTTTTTTCACCCTCAAAGACTGTTTAGGGATGGGAAAAATGAAATATTAATGCATTCTATAAATAATATGTGTGAGGCCCATGGGGACACAGAACCCCCACATCATTAGTTAAATTGATCTTCCTCTTAGATTTTGCAGGAAATCGGGGGGTTGTGTGGCTTAGTTTTCAGGAAGACCGGTCAAACCTGGGTCTGAGCTGCCATGTTTTAGATATGGAGCTGAGGTTTCTCCTGCTGTTCCTTATTTATGGTCAGTTTACACATTGTCTCACGTCAGAAGTTTCAGGAGAGGCTCTGGCAGTCTGCACAGTAACCCTTACTCATTCAATGAATCCTGCTGCAGTATTTTCTTGTACAATGAATTGCAGGATTGTTACATTTAATAGGCAATAAGGATCAAACCTCAATTTGTTTCCATTGTGGATAGTTGCCTGCATATTGCAATTAAAATGTACCTTCTGTAATTCTCTTTCTCAGTGCTCCAAAGACAACATTTTGTTGAATTCTTATTGACATTTTAAATAGCTGTAATCATTGCATGGTGCAAGTAGCTTCTACCAAAGCAGGAACTTCACCTGATTTCTACAGGAGCCGTTGTGGGGTAGCTCAGACTCTTTCAGTTCCCTCTCAAAAATAAAACACAGCAGGGTTCCTCCCTCCTTCCCCTGAATGCAGCACAGAGGCTGCTAAATCGAGCAATCTTTTCCCCTTTTTATCTTTTTTTTTTCCTTTTTTCTTTCTTTTTTTTCTTTTTTTGTAATAACATAAAGTCACTGCATGAGCAACCAGCAATGTTTATTAATAGAGATCTCCAATTTTGGAGTCTTTGGTAAATTGAGAACATACTGAGAAAGAATCTTATCGCTCAAATCATAGGAAATCCATTTCCAAGTTGTCTGTTTTTCATCAAATTAAAATTAGTTTCATGGGAATATGAAAGGGTTTTTATAATTAGATAATGGAAATTTGCCTAGGTTATCTTCCACTTATTTGGATGTAAGATAAATAACAAGAATATCACATCATGCCAGTATTTACTCATCTAACTCAGCACAAATCCTGGGTCAAATATAAAAAGATTTGAAAACATTTTAGTGAGTGTTGCTTAGAGACTATTTTTAACTACTGGAAGGATCTCACTCAAATCCATGGCTGTGCAGTGAAAAAATCGTGAATAGTTGCAAGCCTCTCTCAAAGATTTTGCTGAGGTAAAACATGACTGATAGTGATGTTCCCCCTCCCCAGACAGTAATGAAATGAGATAGTGGAGATATTTGGACATATTTCTGTTTTTCAATTAAAACTGGTCAGAAATAAGTAGCAGTTGGCTTTGAAATTTTTTATTTTAAGCATTATGATCATCACTGCTCTTTGCCTTATCTATGCCTGTATTGAATATTGGACCTGGATGGCTTAGGTGACAATTCTCGAGCTTTGGAGCCTGTGCCATGGCTGGGGGGCGTTCCAGTGGGGATGTCTTGGCGTGGCAGTGGTAATGGCTGGTGCTGGTGAAGGTGGATGTCAGCCCTCATATTGGAATGATCTCCTCAAAGGATTTACGCCAACTACTGCCACAACAAACCATTTCCCCCATGAAGTGCAAAATGAGGGAGCCTAAGGCCAGATCAGTGACAAAGGGTAAGAAAGAGAGTGCAGGTGGCAGTTTTATTTTTTTAGCCAATTAATAACAAAGGGGCAAAGGGCTAAGTTCTGTTGTTGGGAAGGCAGAGAGGAAAAACTCTCAATGACCTGCAAGGCTGTGCTCAGTGAAAAACAGTGCACAGGCTCTGAAATGTCTGTAGCAGGTCTGGGGTCTTCTGCTCCACACCACCAAGCCACGCAAGCTGGCAGTGAGTGTCATTGCCTCCTGTCGCTTATGCCATGATTGACATTCATCCCACACAAAAGGAAGAATCATTTTGTCCACTTGTTTTTAATCAGTGGCAAAACTGAGGCAGGGAGAAGGAAAGTGTTTTTTTCCCCCCTCTTCTTTTGGCTTTCTTTTTGCAGATCACAGAGCCAGGCAACAAAGTGTCTGGCATGCATGGTGAGTCTCCTAGCTTGCCACCTTGTGTGCTTGCAGCTAATGCATCTATTGATGGGGCTGAAATGCTTCTTTCCATTTCCTTGAATAACAGGGTCTTCAATAATCTCTTCACTTGAATTTAAAGAGAGTTGCATTCTTGTTGGGGCTAATATTATCTGAAGCAGTATGGTAGCAGATCCCAGTCTCCACAGATAGGTCTGGAGATTGCTTATGAGGGAATTACCCTAGACACCTTGTATCAGAAGTTCAAATATCTATTAAAGAAAGGCAAAGATCATGTAAGCTTGGGTGAACATTCAGTCAAATCATATTTATTGTCACAAGGTGCATTGTGAGTGTTTTGTGATCATTTGCACAGTGTCAAGAAAGAAAAAGGTACCATCTTCTGTTGTTTTTTTTGAGTAACATGTAATTTTGGCAATAGCATGAGCAGTGAATGTGTTCCTTATGGTACGGAACAGTAAGGTATGGTATGAAGAAGTGAAAGCACCACATCCTATCTCTTCTAGGTAACAATGATGTAACATCCCAGCTGGCACAACCATTTTCCATTACATTTTTACATATTACAGTATGTTTTTCTGTAATTCCTTTTCTTTCGTACATGAAGTCTAAAATAATTTAAAATAAAATGCCCAGTTAGATAAAATATTGTAGCGGTGTTTGCACACGCTCCTATTGGGCATTAATCCTCAGATGATGTTTAGGTTACCATTTATTTTCAGGTGCACTAAATTAATTACCTGAAAACTAGGAAGTATCCCCAAAATACCCCACGTAACTGCCACAGGAAAGCTTTCCTCTCGCAAAAGAGCTGAAAGCTGGAACTACTGTTGGGGATTCTTGCATATCCCAACCAAGGCATTTGGCTCTTTGAACACATGGGGAAAATTCTCCATCAGTGACTGAAGAGAAACTAAAATTAAATAAACCCAGGAAAAGAGCATGTCCTGCATTGTAATTTTCAGAGGAGCTTGAAATAAACATAAGTAACCAGATTTTATGTGGTATTCAACACCCGACTGTTTGTACTGGTAAGACTGCAGAGCATTCTCACATGTTTTGCATACTGAGAGCTGTCATTTCTTTTCTATCCCTATGTAGACTGTCAGGCTTTTATATATTAACTGTTGATTGGTTTTGTCTTCCTTTAAGAAATGTAATCTGTGCAAACACATCTCTTCTCAGTGTGTACTCCGTACATGGAAAAAGGCTCCTAAGCAAATGAGCACATGGAGAATGCAATACCCGTAGTGATCAGCATTGCTGTACTGTTACAAGCGGCCAGGGCACAGTCTTCTCATCTTTCCCTTTGTGAATCTCAAAAAGTGAAGCGTTCTACATGCTTCTTTCTCTCTTTCCTCCGTGTTTTATTTATTTATTTCCCTCCCCTCTTCGCCCTAAATTCTATATGCTTACACCCTGGACGCAGGAATGGTGAGAACAGTTTAAGATGAGTACCCACAGGCAAAGAATTTCCCAACTTGTGCCTATGTGATGTTCCAAACAGTCTCCAGCCAGGAACCCAGCACTGCACGGCTAGGGCTGGAGTGGTGTGAGGAGCTGGTGGCAGTTGCTGAATTGTGCCTGACATCTAATTATGTCCTAGTCCTTGGCAACAGCTTGAAGATAACCTACCTCTTGCCAATCATCCTGAAAAACTGCTGCTTTTCCCCTTGATGCCTTTAGAGGCTCCCATGATGTCGCACTCTTTTTGCATGTCTTTGCTGCCAGATACACAGTGGACCTGTGATCACCTTGGAGAAAAAACCCTTTTTGGGCCTTGGGAATGTGCATATGTTCCACTTGTGTGCCTGTTTTGGGGCTTCCCAGGTTTACTCTGGGAGTAGGAGGAGAAGGGGAGAACGGTTTGCAGCAACTGCAGAAAGTTGCATTTCTGGCCTTATAATACAGCTGTCATCTCTCAAGAAAATACAATTACCTGTTTCCTAATTAGGACAAGTCTGGCTGAGATTATATGAGTCACTGGGAAGTTACATTCTGTCATTTGCCCCAGAATAGCGCTATAGTTTCATAATTGTTTTCCCTACGGAATAAACCTTGAATTTATGATGAAGGTCGTACAACTCCTGCTCTTGAAAAAGGTGTAAAAGAGGTGGGGTGCAGGGTGGAGGCTGGTGCTTTGCTGCAGCCTGCTGCTTAGAGAGGCTTAGTTGATCACTAAAGCATTTGGCAAATAACCACCTGAAAGACAAGCATACGGAAAACAAAAATTATATAAGGAATAAAAATCTCATCCAAAAAATAAAGAATGAAATTCCAGTATAAGCTTCAAAAAATGTATTTAAAAAATAAGTTATTTTTTTCAGTCAAGGTACCTTCTTCTGGAACGGTATCATAGAGACAGAAGTTCTCAGGTAATCTTTGTGAATACCAGCAAACCATCTGATATGCCTGGCTAACATGTTATCATACCTGAAAAAGAATTAAACTAAGAAAGAAAATCAAGCTTTTGAAATTATAAGAAGTTTATTATTAGGAAAATATTATGGAATTAGAGGAAATATTATTAATGCTAGATTTTTCTTCAACTGCTATTTTCAGGATTTTGCACAGACTCTAATGCTAATGCAGGGGTGCAATTAATGTACCCTAAATGTCTGAGAATATCTGTATCTGACCGATCCTGGCTTTGCTATGAGAAGATGTTGCCCACTAGATCTTTAACCATGGAATTTATACTAGTGTTTTATATTCATTTTGTGGATCTGTTGCTCCATGTCCTGCTAGTGTTCCCTTTTGAAATAAATACTTTGCATGTCACCTCCCTCTGTAGCTGATACTCATCTTTGTACTGAATTTTATGCTATTAATTCCCAGCTTGGGGCAATGAAGCCCTTTAGAACCATCAGACCTGATGTTTTTGTTCCTAGTCTAATGTTGTGCTGCTCTCTAAGAAGAGGAGTAGGACCTGCTTGTTACCCTCATTGATTAGCTGGGAGCATGGACTGGCGCCTGCCTTCGTTAGGGGTAACAAGTTCTTAATTAGAGGAAACCAAATCCAAGTGTGGAAATGGTAGAACCCAAATAATTCTATTATCAGGGAGTCTAAATGCAAGAAGTAAAGGGAGAAATATTTACTTTTATTCTTTCTCCTTTCATTAGTTCACAACAACACATTGCATTTCAGTGTTAAAGTGCATCCATTTTCCCCTAAAATTAACTTTCAGTTTGTGGCTTTAAAGTATGGGATCAAAGAGGACTGCTGCATTTGTGTGCTGGATTTCAAGTCCTCTTGCTGTAAGCTTTTCCTTTTTATTTGTTTTCTTATGTTTTTTTACATCTTGCAGCTATTTTAAGAACTCTAGAGCACATTCAATGGGAAAAAGTCAGTTAAAACTCTGATGGCTCCTCCCTTTTCCCACTTTTGCAGCTAAGAATCAAGTAAGCTATATTGTTTTGTGTGTAGTTTTTAAATTGTTTGGGTTAGGTTTCCTGCTAAATATCAAGGCTACTTTTTTTTTTTCTAAGTGCTAATGAACAAAATCTAAAATAAATTTCTGACTGGAGAGAGGAAAGAATTTGTGAAGGAAGGTGATAGAGGGCAACCAGCATGGTTTGTGCACACCGCTAAGGAGAAATATCTTTCTAGAATCCACTTGATTCTTTTGTTTTGGCTCAAAGCTGCCCCCCTACTAGAAGTTTAAATTGGTTTGCATCCTGTTTGCAAATGGCAAGCTTAACTGTGAAAAGTGTAATGACAGTTATGAAAGTTTATAATGGTTCATGTGCTCAGTCTGATGAAAAAACTAAAGACTGGGCTTATTTTTCCTTGTGTTGTTGGCAAAGAGAGAAACTGAGTCACATATTGCACAATAACTAAAGGAGAATCATATATTATTTTGTAGCTGTACAAGATTATTACTGTTTTGCTCTGCAGTGCAAATTATATAATTCCAGACACAGAGACAGCTTTAAGAAAGGACATTCATAAAGAAAATGACATAGAATATAGCAAGCATAAAAAAAAAATTGATGCATCATAGCTGAGCTATTCATATCTCTATTTCTGAGGTGTCATTCACTATTGAAGAAAATAGCAAAAGATACTGAAAAGTAGGCATTATTTTAATAGATCTAATGGTCAATAAATAGTTATGTTTCAATTAAAATGTGTCATGTCATTCTGAGGCTCTTATCTAACATCAGCATGAAAATGTATGAATGCATAATGCAGTAATAATTAAAATTACAGTTTCCCAACACTTAAATTTAAATGCTTGGCAATTAACTGCCTGATAAATCTCATTTTTCTGTGTGCAGATTTTTTTCTTTCATTCTGGAAATATTAAATAGTCCTAATTGCCAAATGCACATTTTTCTATTGTTGACAATTTTATGTTTTGACTATCAGACACTACTTGCTCCAAGTATTGCTTTATCTTTTCATATAATCCAAAGATGTGGTATTTTGCTTTTGAAAGGTAGAGAGGTCGTGAAGTTCTAAAGCATCAAAAATGCCCAGAAAATCAGGGCAGACAGGGACCTCAGTGTCTTGGCTGAAGGTAGGTTGCAGAAATACGGTCTAGGAACAGTAGTGATGCGTAATCAGGGCTATTCTTGAGTTTTTGGCTGCAACTCTGTACCTTTTAGGCAAACTTTAATGATGGCTGCTCTTTGATTTTTATCTTTGATTTTAATTTTTTTAGTGAATTGAGAAATTAAACCTATCTCATTTTCATAGCTTAGCATAGCTGGTCTCCTTGCTTTAGAAGAACAATGAATAATTTGGCTCTCCTTAAAAGAACAAAGATTGGGAGGTCCCAGTCTCTAACTTCTCTGCCAAGATTGCTGTCCTGGGGTGCAAACAACATCGGTTCTTGCAGTGGTTTTTATTGCCTGGTCTTTCGCATGAAGAGGACTTGAACTATTGGCTCGGTTCACACGACTATCAGCAGGTAAATGGCTTTTACTTACATCTGACATAGACTGTGTTTAAACTTCTGACCTACAAGAAAATGCTCAATGCTCAGGGCCCTTCACAGCCGCACTCGCAAGCCTGTGCCCATGACTAGCAGTATATAAAGACAAGCATTAGGGCTATTTTCGTGTTTTAAATTGAGATGCTCACTATATGGGGTTAAGTTGAATAGAGGCTTTTCTTACATCAGTTTCGCTTTTTATAAGCCACTCTTTGCCTAAAAAAATTTAATAAATGAGTGTCGGGATAAAACAGCTCTGGCTAGTGGCGTAGGCTTGCTCTGTGCTCTCTGGGTGGATCAACGAAACATCTCTGTGCAATGTGTTTTTTTGGAGACACATAGGTCCATCCGATATGCTTTCTTGGGTTCAGATCATGCTTTTATGTTTTCTCATAAACGTCTTGTTCTTTGTCTAACAATGAGAAGACCAATGCAAACGCATCAGAAAGAGCTAAAAGCTGCAAAAAGTGTTTCCGGAATTACTCTTCCACTTGCATTTTGAATGGGGTCATCAGATTGGCTCACTGTAAATTGAATTGAAAATAAAGGTGCTCGCTAAGAATGTTTTCTTTGTTCACTGCTGAGGGGCAGGGAAAGAGGGTTCAAAGGATTCAAGGTAAACCACGAGGCAACATAGCCCTGATGCAGGACATGTAAACATGCAAAGATCATGCTGGACTCCACAAATGCGTTGAGACAGCTGCAGTTTTGGAGACAGCAAACTCAATGACAGAAATCTAAGCAAGATCTCAATTTTATGGGGAAGAGCCAGGTTGCGCGAACAGTCATTTCCTTAAACATTTATTAACCCCCCTCCCTGCAGATGTAACATTTCCCATGTTTTCCCCTGCACTTCACAACACATCTCAGTGCTCACGGTGTGAACTTTACCAGGACTGATTTCTAGTGGATGACTGGAGGTGAGCCAGAAGGCAATGACTTCCAGGCATCTCCCCCGACATCTCCCCAGCCTGCCCCACTGCTGGCGAGCACCCACGCCAGGGACGTGCTGGCAGAGCTCGCTCCGAGCACTTTTGTCACCAGGGTCTTGCAAATTCATATCATCTTTGGACTTTTTGAGTTGACAAAGACAGAGATGGGAGGGGAGGTAAAGACATTTTAATTCTGTCACCGGAGGAGTCAGCCCAGCTATGTTCACTGCTGCGTACTGCTGAAATCGCCTGAAGAATTAATTTACATGATATTTCTGCCTATTGATTACTTCAGATTGACTGTGTTTCTCTATTCCAACTCAGTAGTCGTTGTCTGGGCTGTGCTTTTGCTTACTTAGCTGCACAGCCACTTCTTGGCCCCAGGTTGGATAATTCAATCCATGTAATTTGTGCCAGGTAATGTTGAGGTGTGGTCCCTCCAGCTGGGACTTGGAAAGTTAGCAATTAGAAATGTGGTTTCAGCTTCCCATTGATGCTGTTGCTACAGTCAGAGAAGAGAAGGAGAGAAGCAGCTTTAGGTGGAGGTTTTTCTTTCCAATGGTGTAGTGAATGTCCCTTTGGAGAAAGCCTCCCTTCCCCTCTCCCCACTGACAATGAAAGCCCCAAGATAAGCAGTAGAGTACAAACCTTGTATATAAGAAGAAGAAACTGGGGGAACTAAATCCCTTGTTTCTGGTTCTCAGGGACAAGGTTTTTTACTGACTGCAAACAAACCAAAAAATATTTACAAAAATTAACGAAGGGAAAAACACCAACAATAATTTTTTTAAAAAAAATAATTCAGATTTATAAACAAAAGGGTTAGGTTTTCTTTTTGAGGTTTGCATTCTGTTTCTCAATCCTTAAGTTGCTGTTGGAACATGTTTTTATGAATTTTTGCAATTATAGAGACTAGTGATTTTCTTGCTTATCTGAAGGAAGGCTCTGATTCTCATTTAATCATTAGTTTCTTCTAGTTGCTTCTTGAGAAAGTGGAGGTTTTAAGAAAATTTCCAGCCTGAGTCAGACATGTTATAGCATTATGAAAACTGGCAACTACTAAAATATTTGCAAATATGTTTCTTGCCTGTTGTTTTTTTTTAGTTCTGCTTGCAGCCACCACCAGGGAACCTTTTGTGATAGAACTACTCTCCATATAAAATCTTCCCGAGCCCAGATCAGAGCTGGTGTGTGCAAATCCAACTTTATTGACTTCAGCAATAAATAAAAAACCCAAACCCCACAAACCCCAAATGTTATAAACCCTTTCATATGCATGGGGTTTTGTTTTGTGTTGTTTACGTTTTTTATTTAACTATTTTCTTCCTATTTAGGCAGCTTTAAGAGAGGGAAGAATGTCATTTGGTAACTGAAAGTTAGGAGACTGCATTAAATGAAATAGAATGAAATATTGTAAAAATTCTCATGTGGGACACTTAATTTTGGGCACTTTATAGTGAAACATCCTTATACTGGAAAAGCTTTGCTTCATATTTTTGAAAACACCTCCCAAATTGAGCTCTTCCTCCAGTTGGTGCAAATGTGATAGTGGGGCTTTATGTCCCAGCCAAGGGAGATTTGGGGACAGGCAGGATTGGAAGGAGACCTGTGATATAAATTGCTCCTTGCTGTGCAGGTGGCCTTGGTGGAAAGGGAACAGATTTCCATGGAGCATCGGGGCCACATACATCAGCAATTTCTGGGAGCACTAAACTGGTCTGAAAGGCGATGCTGTCTGGATGTGTGCACAGTGCAGTGCTCAGCACTGACGCGCTCCTGCGTGTGGAGGGAGAGGACTGGCACTGGGGCAGTGCAGCCTAAAGGCTTTCATCAACATGGATATAGGAAAAGAAACACTATACTGGTGTATAGTTAACAATGTTGTACCAGCTGAAGCACTGATTTGATTACTGTTAATTTGGTGTCATTTGTCAGGGAATGGTGAAACAGTGACTGTTCCGATGCACAGGGACTCTACGTAGCACTCGGAAAACACTTATTATCAAATTGCTTAAAAATCAAAGCCTGTTTCTGCATCACAATATGTTTTTCTGTTGAATGAATGGCTGGGTACGGATGAGATGGAGTTGCAAGTGGGATATTGGCAGGAATGAGAGGGATACAACAAAGCAAGAGGTGAACCGGGTGCTTGTTAAACACAGGGAGTCTTTTGGGGCAGTGCTTCCAGACATGTGCTTAAATAAAGGGAAAGATAATAGCTAATGCTGTATTGTAGCCCTTGTTTGTAAATGGCTTTTCTGTGTGTTTGTCTCGCTTGTGCTAACCCTTCACATCTATTACATTGATGCGTGGTTTCTAGGATAAAGGATGCCTCAGAATTAGTGGGTAATTACTGACTTCCAGGAGACACCTTTCCCTCCACCTGCATTGCCCTCTATTTGGGAAAAGACCCTGTTTTTTCCACTGAATTCTGGGCTGGGATGTAGGGGAGGATGGGGACAAGGTCCTCTAAGTGTCCCTGTATGACAGTGATTCAATCTATGGGCGAGAAAGGTAGAGTCTGGAAAGGATGGGGTTTAAAAACATCTTCTATGGCTTAATTGAAGAAGTGTTGGTGTAAAAATGAAGAGGGGGGAGATTTTGCTGTTGAAGAGGGGAGAGCTTTGCTGTTGAGCGTGCGTGGTGGGTTGGAGTGAGGGCGTTTGTAAACAAATAAATTTTAAAAACTAAAGCATAGTTTGGGTCAAATGAATGATGCTGTAGAAATGAGGCATTTTGGCTCCTTTTTTATTTCTCTCTTTGAAGAGAAACTTATAAAAAGTCAGAAGATTACTCTCCAAAGGGGCCAATACCACCACAAGGATGCTGAAAGCACAAGTGCATCTTTTCTTTCTGACTTCTTCACCAACCACAGAGATTTTATATTAAAACAAAAAAAGGAATTAGAATCAAACCAACTAGAAAATGCACATTGGTGGCACAAAAAACAGTGTGTAAAAATATCCTGATTGCTTGTAAGGGAAGGCTTTAATTTTTTAAAGTAGAAATATTATTGCATTTTATTTCCAGTTTTGCAACACAAGCATTACTTCAGATTGAGGGGTTTCTGATGTCCAACCCAATGTGGGAGTGTGGAAAGTCCACCCCCATCTGCTTGTCCTGCTCAGCAGTCTCCTTCATGCCCAGACGAATGTGTCTTGGTGGCAATGGGATGGACACAGGCCTGAAAATGTGGCCCGGAAACACATTTTTCTGTTGATTTTGGGCCATTCCACCTCCTCTTTCTCCCTGGAGATACACTGTATTAGATTTTCTGTTTTGTCTAAAAGTTCTGAACAAAGGGAGATTTGTAGAAGATTTGTATGAGGCAAGGGCTCATATTTGGTCTATATTTCAGAGAGGTAAAATAAAATGCTGAACCTAGTACAGTTAAACCGCTGTGGGAGTTTCCTGGGTACTGGTGGCATATTTCTTTTGTGATCTTTCAGGAGGTTAAGGGTGAAGCTGGAGCTATATGAAGAACAATTTGTTTGCTCTTAACAGAGGCACAGACAGACGAAGCCAGCGAGCACAGTGTCTGGTCTTTCAGTCATTTGTTTTTAAGCCTCATCATGTGCTGTCCTGATGCAGGTCTAACTCAAGTCCCCTTCACTATTTGCATGACGCTCTCACGCTTCCCATACTTGCCTCCATGTGTAGATCAGGAACACTTCCTAAAAGTAGTAATTGCACTTGTGTTGTGAGATGATGTACATATTCTGAACTCAAACCTTTCACAATTACATACTCTTTATTTGCATATACATAAAAAGTGTGGGATAAATTAATTCATCTGGACAAACCGGTCTTCAAAAGGTTTGTTATTGAAAGCAATTAATTTGTGTTGTCATTTTGCCTTATAAATCATTTTTAGCCATGCATCCGGTGTAAGATTGAACAGCCTTAGTTTATATGGGTTATTTTTTTTTTCCAAATGTGCAACACAATGAAGAAGAATCTCATCAATAGAGATAAATGCGGTAGTGTCACGTTGTAGATCATACAGGAAGGCTTTCTCGGCCAAAAAAAAGGCCGTGTGTTTTTTAGCTACTGCTCTGTATTGTCTTTGCTACCATAAAAGACATCTTGCCACTTTGTTCAGAGGTTAGTGTGGGCTGTTCATGTCTTCATTAGATGCAAAGCACTATGCTTGGTGGAAGGTGATGGGAAAAAGAATCACTTTGTTCAGCTGCGGCTTTCCTTCTGCTAGGGAGATTGTGAAGATTCTCACTGTTTTTTCTGTTTTCCAAGCATCAATTGCATCACACACACATAACCCTCTTCCCCACCCCTCCCCTTCATGGCTTTGGAGGGAAAATAAACAGTGTGAATTTTTTTATGGCCTGAATGTAGTGAGTAAGAGTCATGTTACCAATCAGTATGTGCCAAATCCTCTCTCTGTAAATGCATCTCACCTTGCATCTTTCCTCTCCACCCCTCACCACAAGAAGGATGTTGAGGCTCTGGAGCGTGTCCAGAGAAGAGCAACAAAGCTGGTGAGGGGGCTGGAGAACAAGTCTTATGAGGAGCGGCTGAGAGAGCTGGGGTTGTTTAGCCTTGAGAAGAGGAGGCTGAGGGGAGACCTTATTACTCTCTACAACTACCTGAAAGGAGGTTGTGGAGAGGAGGGAGCTGGCCTCTTCTCCCAAGTGACAGGGGACAGGACAAGGGGGAATGGCCTCAAGCTCCGTCAGGGGAGGTTCAGGTTGGATATCAGAAAAAAATTCTTCACAGTAAGAGTCATTGGGTACTGGAACAGGCTGCCCAGGGAGGTGGTCGAGTCGCCTTCCCTGGAGGTGTTTAAGGAACGGGTGGATGAAGTACTTAGGGACATGGTTTAGGGAGTGTTAGGAACGGTTGGACTCGATGATCCAATGGGTCCTTTCCAACCTTGTGATTCTGTGATTCTGTGATTCTGTGATTCTGTGATTCTCTGCACGCAGCTGGATTGCAATTAGATACTTGAGACAGCAGTGATGCTTCTTCAGGTCATGAAGTGGAGTTAGCAAAACTAGCAAAACCACCTCCTTTCTTGGCCCATCTGAAAATGGGATAACTGGCCTGGTTGCACTGTCAGGGCATAGGTTCTCTCCGCAGAGGGGTTTCCACACCCAAGGCAGGACCAGCTTCTTCCTAAAAATCAGGCAAAAATCTTAAAATACCAAGGAAGAGGAAAAAAAAAAAAACCTATAAAAATTTATTAGCATTTTCTAATTAACTGTAATAATATCATTTAGAATGACTGCCTGGAAATATAGTAGCTTCGGCCCTGTGCCATGATATAATATGTATGGCTGCTGTCGTTCATGCGGTCACACATCCATTTTGAGACCTGACAGTGATGATCAGTTTTTAAACACTTAATTACTGCCATTGTTTTACTGAAGGAATTTTATAGTCTTGCTCAGGCAGCTAATATCTCACAGCAGCTGCTATTGATCACAATGATTTAGGTATTTAGAAGAAAGAAGAAAAAAAAATAAACTCTGTAACTGTATTTTTTTTTATTTATTCTATGTAAATCTCTGCTATTGAAACAGCTTAGAAGAGATTGAACCCACAACACCATAGAAGCATCCATATCAGTAATCAAATAAACTCTGTATTTTGCCAAGTATCCTGGGCTGTCACATCTGCCATCACCACCTGTGATAATCTTCCTCTTTTTTTATGCACTAAATAATCAATTACAGGATTCTGGGTGGTTTTTTTTTTTTTTCCCCCTTCTACACACACTCAATTATTGCAACTGGCTCTAGGCAGTAATTTTGAAAATGCCAGTGTGGAGGTATGGGCAATCTTGCACCACGCAGGCTTTTTGAACACTGCAATGGTCAGCGTGCAGCCCTAAGTACCCAACTGCACAGAGCTGCTCGCCGTCAACTGTGTCAATAACCGTGGATGACCCTGCCAATTTAGGTGAAAATTTACTGAATAAGCAGATGCGTAAGACTGCAATCTTCTGTTGCAGTCAGAATTGTCTCTCTTGGAGCACTGGGTGGTGTTAACATGGGTAAGCATGTCTGCAGCGTTCTCATTCTCAGTGATGGTGGATGAGCCAGACAAGGATCCATCCTGACTTGTATGTCCCAGTTTGACTTCTGTAGCTGTTAGGTGGGAAAAGGCAAGCGGGAAACATTGTCCTGGTGGAAGCTGAGCAAATTTGGTCAAGAATTGCTGCAAGACACAGAGCAGACATGACTATGATGCTACATTTCCTAGGTTCAATTTAGAAAACACCTGCACTTTAAAAAGCAAGGAATGTAAGAAGTGAATTTATTACTTTTTTAAAGAAAATTTTGAGTATATCAGTTATCATACCTATGTGATGCGCCAATGCTGCCTGAATGATTTGGGCTGGTAGTTATCATTCCACATTGAACACCTCTTCGGTGTGTCCGAACTGCTGATTGTAAGGACCTGAATCAGGGAGGCATCAGCAGGGCTTTCGCCTGAAGCCCTGCAGTACCCCTTCGTGTCCTGGTTTGCCTCATGTGTTTGTGCCAACATCAATGCTGTTAAACCAACCTTGTTTCCAAAGAGAAAAGTGAAAATGTCAGCGTTGGTAGCTTTTAAAGGCAGGAGCAGAGCAGAAAGGTCAGGGACAGGAGTGAGGCAGACGTTTACACTCATGAGATTTAGTACAGCCTGATCATGGACCTCTCTTACATGAATATTTTAAAAATAGTCATCTCTTTTATATGCCGTTACTTAAAAGGTACTACTGAAAGTGCTTTGAGATTAAAGGACAGCCCTAGTTCAACCTGTTTGTGAGAGAAGGCTTTTCTTATCAGTTTGTGGGGAATTTAGTTCAGTGATAGTTAGAAATTCAGTTTCCAGAATCTATATGTTTTTTACTCTTTTGCCTTTGCAAAGCTGAGCTGACTTTCTTCCACACCCACCAAAACATAAATGTAATATTACATTACAGAAGTTGCCCAGGGAAGTCGTGGCTGCCCCATCCCTGGAGGTGTTCAGGGCCAGGTTGGATGGCCCTTGGGCAGCCTGATCTAGAGGGAAGTGTCCCTGCCCATCTCGGGAAGGTTGGAACTGGATGGTCTTTAAGGTCCCTTCCAACACAAACTGTTCTATGATTCTATGATTCTAATCTTTGTTGTGAACTTTAAGACCTGCTGCATCCCAGCAGAGCAAAAACTGCGCCTTTGAGCTGGATGAATAACATTTTTTTATAAAACATATGAACAATTTGCAGCTAAGTTGGACTTCTGTGTCTGCTTAGAATGGGAAGAGTGCATGGGCACCTGCTGAAAAACTTGCACTTGCTCAGCTCCTTTACTTGGTCTAAGATTCGGTGATGCTGTATGACTCTTAACTGTAAAGGGGAATTTTAGTGTTGTTTTTGTTTCCAGTAAGATTTATAAAGGCATCGATGTATTTTATTTTGAAGATGCTAACTGAAATAGTATAAAAACTGAGCATTGTGATAGATCTTTCTACATAGAAAAATATTCAGGAAATTATGTTTTTTAAAAGGGCAAACCTCAAAAAATAAAAAGTCCAAAATGTGCCTTGGTTGAGCTTTTTAAAATATGACACATCCCCTAAATATGCCACATTTACTTTTATGATACTATAAATAAAAAGTTGAGTGAAAAAATAATCTCTCTGCTCTACTTGGGAGCACAGCCTCTGCCAGCAAAGGTCTCTGTAAATAGCAGAGGTCAGAACTGTTTGGGATCCCTCCACCATCTGCCTGAAATGAAGAAATACATTTTTATGTGTACATTACATAAAACATATATAGGTATTCCTCCATGTATCGTAAATCCTATCAACTATGATATGCCAAGCAGATGCCAAAAAATTCAGGAAAAAAGAAACCCTGTTAAGCCCCTTGGCTATTGTTTCTTGATGCTGACATATATATATATGTGTGCTTTAAGGTTAAGTATTTTGGCCTGGGAATTTTCTGATGAATGCTTTTGGACCAAAACCCTGCAGTTTATTGAGTGGGTTTTTTTTTTTTTTCATGAGAAGAGGTGAGTTTTGATAAATCTTTTCACCCAAGGAAAGGGTTTAAGTTGTCCAAAAGTCCTTTCCTTTTGGTTTCAATAGGATTTTGGATTAAAAATTACTTTCTTTCTGCCTAATACTGTTGGTTTGTAGAAAAATGAAAAGAAATAGTTCTAGACAAAAAGAGATTAGATATTTTTTTTCGACTTAGTAGACTCTTCCTCAGTTATTTTCTTCATTTCTCAGTAGCACAAGAAGCAGTGCTGCAAGAGTAGGGGAGAAGTGGTCTCTGGCTCTCAAGTCTTTATTCTTATTTGAAAGAGTTAGGAATTTTTTGAGTTTATTCACTTTTTAATCTGAAAAAAATGTCCAAAAATATTCATAAATATGAGTTTCCATTTGCTGAAAGTTCCACACAGTTTTGGTTTGAAATAATATGTTATTTTGTATTTCTCTCTTATTTATATTTGATTACATAGCCCACAAATTACCTGTCACATTGCTCAGTTGTCCTGTTTTGGTTTAATTCAGGCAAACTTTCTGAGGTCCCCCAAGAGACATGACATCATGATAAATTGTGGGCCAGTGAGGTGTCAATCCTTGCTGTGCCTAAAGCCCTCTCACTCCAACGATTTCAGGAGGCAAAAGGGAACAAAATGTGGTCACAACTCAGGTGAATACATTTGAATTAGGATAAAGACTTGTGGAAAAAAATATCTCCTTAATTTCCTAGCTCCAGTGCCCTCATGTATCTTCACTTTTCATTTTGGATGCTCAGAGATTCACAATCATCACATGGGAAAGAGGAGCTGCTCCTCTGTATTTTTTCTTTAAAATTTTGGTACTAATGGTAATATTGAATATTTTATGTTCAAGCTATCTTTGGTACCAACCTGTGAGTAGTCACAGAAGAGATGGATGGAGTCACGGTGCATCCCATCAAAATGCAGGCAATGAAAGATTTCCCGGGGCACCTCTGAACCCTGCAGAGAAGCAGCTTCTGGACACTCGTCCACACTATTCTCACTCACTTAACGTCTCTCGAATTGCAGTTGGTACAATCAAGTTAACTTGAAATGTGTTTAAACTGCTAACGCACTGGGTCATTGATTTTAACAATGTTCTCACTACTACGTTTAATTATTGTACAAGCTGTTATTTAAGAGCACAGTTCGAATGGCAGGATGTAACAATGCCTTCTTAGAGTGCAATAATAGTCTGTGTGAGACCTCAGCAGAAAGATTTCTATGTCAGGGAGAGAGGCCAGCTGTCTATGAGCATGGAATGTGCACCATGAACCTGGTGTGGTGTCAAGTGACAAGTACATGACACCATGGTCTCCTGGACATTCGTGGCAGTTAAAACCAAAACCAAGTGAAATGAAGTTACGCTGAAAAAAATCCCAAACCAAACCAGTGGTACCAAAATATTATTGAGGTCGTTATAGGTGCTTCAGCATTGTTTCTGTATGCAGCAGGATGATGTTGACCCTGGAGGTGTCAGGAGGAGAGGGATGCTGCATCTGGGGAAGAAAAATGCATGGAGTTAACTGAAGGACCAGCAGAAGCTGTGTCTGCATTCCCATTATCATGCTTGGTGTCATTAGAAACATTCCTCTTTTCTCTGTCGCTTCCTATAATCCTGATTTTTGAGGAAATCCTGCTCATCTGCCTTGTTTCCTGGACACCCCAGAAGGGAAAGTGCTTTAACATGATGACACTGCTGGAAGAGACTGAACAGGTGCACAGTGGAAAGCATCAGATTTGAATTCTTTTGAAAATTAAACTATTTCAGATAACCAAGGAGTTGGTGTTTGAGTACGAGGGAGCTTGAAGGACTCTGTTGTTGTTGTATTGTTTTCTCTGTGTTGACTGTGTTGATTTTTTTTTTCCATGGAGGTTTTACATCCAATAAGCCTGGATGGCAGTTGCTGCTGGAGAGTTTGTTTTGAAATTTGTTTTACTTTGTGTAAAGGGATTTGTAAGGGATTTTTATATTCTTACACGACAATTATTTAGTTGAGGTCTGGTTTGGATACTGACGCTGCAGAAACGAAATACCTTGGGAAGGTGGGGGGAAGAAAGTGCATTCTTTCTGGCTTCTTTGTACTTCTATTTGTTGTACCATCTTGAGAAAGGTTAATTGTAATTTATACATTTTCAGGGTCAGCTGGTGATCGGCTCGGCTTTGCTCTGGGACTGTAGGTAAGCAGGGTTTTTTCCTTGTCCTGGTACAAGTGGAGCACCCCACACCACTCAGGGTGCTGGGTGGTGCCCTGGGTGCTCCCCAAGTGGCTGAGCCCTGCGTTGATCAGTCACCTCTGCTCTGACTGTGGAGAAAGAGGTGCTGTTTATCCCACAGAATTCTTGTAGTTTTGTTTTAATTTTCCTATTCCATTGGGAAACGCGATGCAATATATGTATGACATGAGCTTCTTTGTATTTCTAGATTAGAGCAATATCATAGGAACAAGCGAGGATCGATGCTTTCATGAACAGGCTCCGCATCTTACAGGGATACAAAGGTGAGGCCAAACAGTTTTAGTATAAACAGCTCTGTGCTCTCCTGAGATACCAGGCATACCGGAAAAGTAAGATATTTCTTACTCATCATGTGAAGAGAGGCGTTTTAAAAAATCACTCCACTCATCGCTTAGAAAACGCTTGGTGAGAGCGTCAAGGCAGGAGCAAGAGTACATCATGAGCTTAGGTCTGCAAGCCCACTCCTGAATCCTACTTTCTCCCCTGTTGTTGTTCTTCCTACCTGCAATTTTCCTCCTCAAGAGATTTCTTTTTGACTATTTCATCTTCAACGTAGCCACACCAAACC
The DNA here is from genome assembly GCF_017976375.1 of Cuculus canorus. Classification (NCBI taxonomy): domain Eukaryota; kingdom Metazoa; phylum Chordata; class Aves; order Cuculiformes; family Cuculidae; genus Cuculus; species Cuculus canorus. The sequence goes on from NC_071407.1 coordinate 31,446,251, forward strand.
CACACTTGACCTGGTGTGTTTAAGTTTTCATTACAATGAATCCTTTCCTCTTCAGTGACTTTTACCCCGTCTAAACCTTCTGTTTCTTAGAAGTCCTCCTTCATCTTGTTTGGATATTTGTTTTCAATACCGTGTTGGTTATATGTAATGAATGTCTGGCTACATATGTGTGTTTGCTGGGAGATGTGAGACCCTGCGTGCTAACTTGTGTGCTTATTCATAAATAGATGGAGAACAGCAAGATGAGTTTGTGCTATATTTGAATCATGAATAGAGGTAAAGAAACACACTGAAATCTTCTCTCAGAGGCATGTTTTCTGTTCTTAACCTTATTTTGAGTCTTAAAATAAGCTGTATTAGATCAAGTGACTATCATCTGTCTGGGCTCATGCTTGCAGGGGCTGGTGGCTCTGGGAGAACATCCCACACGCAGGGAGAGCACCCGAGTGTGCGTGGTCCTCACTGCTAGTTATCTCGAATTACATAAATGATTTTAAAACATATGTCAATAGGCTTTCAAGTAAGCTGATTCTGTTGTGATTAATTAATCATACATTTTCTCAACTTCAAGTGAACTTTTTAATGAAAAGTATTCATTAATTTTTTTCAGCTGTTTGTTTTTATACATCTGCATACTGCTTAGTTTGAACATATTAATTATAATAAATAAAAAATAAGGAAAGCAGCAGGTGTTCTCTTATGTATTCTACAAAGAATCTTATTCTTTAAATTTTATCAGATTATTTTATTCCTGCTGTTTCACACTGTGGGTTTCACAACATAAATATTTTCTTTTATTCACTTGAGACATTTTTTTTGTTGGCAATTTGAAGGCTGTCATGGTTTGTGGAGAAGAAAACATACTAGTAATGTCTCCTTACTGGTCCATGACTGATTTTACATGGACTCAGGAGTGAGTTTTAAATAAGTGGATTACCCTGTAATACTCCAGGTAAAGTACAAAAGGAAGAGTGTTGTTTCCTCCCAATTTCACCTGGAGAGACTGTATTTGAGAGTGGCTATTTGTGTTTGGCTGTGTTTTTTTTGAAGGTAAATGGGTGAGTTACGAGTTTCTGTGTTTCATGATTTTTGGTTTTGAGTCTGAAGGGCTCACTCGTCTGAACACTTAAAAAACTAAGCACAGAGGTGAGACGTATACTTAACAATAATAATAATAATAATACTAGTACTACTACTACTATTAATAATAATAATTTTTAAGGAAGTTTTCCAATGCTTTCCATTACTCCAGGAGCTGCGTCATAGGGAGCAGCCATTGTGACTGAGGGGTTCCGTGAGGCTGATGGTGGGTGTTGCAAAAGAGGTGTCTGTTTCTCGTCCTTCACCTCCTGGGGAAGATGAGTTCTTCAGTGGTACTTGACCGAGGGCAGCAAAAATCCAGCTGAAGACATTAAACAATTTCTTCCTGCTCATAAGTCATTTATTGCACCATGGAGGATCTGCATTTAGGTACTGTGATGGGGGCCCAACGTGGGGCTGTTGGGCTGCAGTGTTGCCTGAACAAAGTCCCTGTCCCTTCATATCCTGTCCCCTCCCTTCTCTTTTTTCCATGTTATTTTTGTCAAAAATAAATTAAAAATCAGCGAATAAAAAACTCCAGTCAGCAGAGTTAAAAAGGAAGAGTAGGCATCAACTTTAACCACATCCTGACTGAAGACGCTCCTTATTTTTATTATTATTCCTATTTTGTTTTATTAAAAGCAAGCTTGGATACAAGTGACAGGCATGGAAAGCTAAAAAGCAACTTGAAAGTTTTGCAGAATTATTTTTGTATGTTTCAAACGCAAAGCGAGGATTATAAACAGTTTAAAAGCTTTACTATTTCAACGTTATCCATAAGAGGCCCCTCTGAATGCCCAGATGAATACGGGAGTGGACAAGGTTCTGGTTCCTTTCAGAGAGCTGCCTCGACCTTCTGGGTTTTTCCTCAGGCATTGATGTTTGGTGCATATGAAAGGATTTCTCCAGGGTTTTTTCCAAGGGTTTTGTGGGAAGTAAAGCAGATTGGGTGAAGTAAGAATACAGACGTAAGTTCTTTCTGTATTTTTGGTGGTAGAGAACTGACTTCTGCATTATCTCACAAACACATAGGAAACATAAAAAGGGGAAATTATGCAGAAAAACATAAATTATGTAGATGCTGGAAAGCCTATGCAAAACATGATATGTGCACATAATAGCATATTTCCCCAGGGTCTAATTGCATCCTTTGGGTACCTTTTGAAGCATCTGAATATTCAGAAGAAAGCAAATTTATTGTAATTTACAAAATATCACAAAAAATAAGGTTGATAAAATGATGTATGTTGTAATGGAAACTCACTCTTCAGTCTTTTTCTCAAAGTTGACTGAAGACTGAAATATAACAAATTGGAGTGACTGTTAGATTGGGGATAGGGCTGCTTCCCATTGTCCCATCACCCCCTTTCCACTTTCAAGCTGCGGTATTTTTCAAGACACATTTTTGGCAGGTCCTCATTGTCAACCCTTGTGAGGAGAACTGCGGGGCTTCTGTGGTTGGCAATAAATGGCTTGTATGTCATTTATTTTCATTTCAGTAGCTGAGATTTAGTCAGGGTAGAGGAGTCTTGTGACAGCCCCTTGGAGAGGCTCTAAGTGGACACGATGGGGGAGGTCTGATGTTAGAAGAGCTCATCATGATATCTGGTCACCCACCGAAACTCCTCCCGAGCCCTACTGAGCAAATTGACAGATATTTCTTTGCCTCAAGAAAAACGTAATGTGCAGATAATCAAAATGCCCCTAGACCAATTACAGCTGCCCTCGGTGATCTCTTCCCTCTTGGGATGAATGCGTATGCTTTGGGGAAACTTGTGATCAGTCACCAAAATCTAAATATGTTCCTCTGTCTCTGAAACAGCTTCTCCGCTTTGAACTCGAGATTCATGAGGTAAAGTAAAACAATTGGAAATTCTTGCTGAGCCACATTTTAACATGTTTCTAGAGTCAGGAGGTTATTGTAGCTCTTCTTCACTTACTGTTCCCTCATCAAAGGCAGTCAAATGTCCTAAACACCTCTTACTGGGCTCCCCTTCCAAGTCACAAGGGTTATCGGCAGCCTCCTGACACCGTTGCAGGGGAATACAAACTATTCCTTTTAGAGTGCCTCAACTGGATGGTGACTTGAGTAATTACTTCTGATGACTAGTATCTATATATAGACATTCATATTTCAGGTCAGCCATATGTTGACACTTGGTGCAGAGAACAAACTCTCTTGAAAAGTGAGCTGTCAGTAGATTTAAGAATTTTCCTGGTAGACACTTGAAGGAGCATTTATACTTTCCCTCAGCATCCTTGATCAATATGTCGAGTCATTGCTGTGATGGGTCCCAAGCAGGGCACAAGAGCACTGGATTCTGCACAGGTTGTAAAGCTCGGATCGTAGTCCATCATACTCTGTCAGAAATACCTAAACTCGTATTTTTCACAGCAAAAACTGGTGTGAGACTCAAACATAGACAGCAGCAGAATGTTTGAGATTAGGCATGTTGTTTCTAGCAGAGCCAGTTTGATCGGAATTTGGCTGTTGATCTTAACATGGAGACATCTGGGGGCTCTCATTGAGAGCTCTTGGATAGGGCCACTGGGATTTGTCTCCTCCATTACTTGTTCACCTTCCTGCAGAAATCAGACCCCCTCGCCCCATGAGTGCAGCTGTGACCTCCCCTGGGGCATGCAGCACCACTCCGTGGGTCTCACCCTAGTGGCATAGCCTTGTGCATCTCTGTGGGATCCAGGTGATGCACCCACATGCCTTTGTGGCATCCATAAAGCTCTATTAATTGCTTGGCCTTGCTTCACTTTCACCATCTTCATAAACATGTCCAAGCGGCCCCACACCTGGAATTTAGATACATAAATATCTTGTGAAGGTCTGTTTTGTTGGTTAGTAGTGTATTGTCAGCTGTCCTGCCAGCCTTTTTATCTTCTGATTAGCTTTGAAATCATTGAAGCCGGTGAAGATTCGTTTGTTGTCTTGGTTCTCGAAGGACTAGAAATCTAGTGATCGTGGAAATGTGCTGTGAGGCAAGTACTCATTTGTAAGATAGATGAGGATTGCTTGTCGATACTAAGAAAAAAGCTTTGTCAAATCTGAATTTGTCTCTTTTTTAACAAAAAATATTATTTTGATTTTCATGCTCAGAGAAAATTCTAAGGCTGCTAGCAGCAGACAAAGGAAAAAAACCCCACAACTACCCCAAAACCCAAGGTGACTTGAATGTTTGTTTGTTTGCTTTTGAGGTATGCAAGAAATTTATTTTTTTTTTTTCAGAACAAAAGCTGTCACGGGAAGGAAAATATTTCTTTTATGATAAGCTCATGCAGGTTTACAGGAATTTTCTTTCTTTAATGAGCCAAGGTGTAATCTACTTCACTGCCTGCTGTTTGTAATAATCTTCCTGAGATGCAGCTCCTCATTGCAAGCACGAGAGCCAGTACGAGACCCAGTGGGACTTGGCTTGATAGTGGGCAAATTTTGGGAGCTGGGAACCTTGCTTTGGAACAAATATTTGACCACAGCATACAAGTACGCATGCACACTCAAAGCCACCCAAAATTGCTGTGTATTTGTGTAGAGATGTTTTCTTCACAGTGTCCTGGGACTTAGTTAATGCATAATCCAGCTCAGAAATGAGGTGGCCCGAGATGTTAATGTAGCCAATGGTGTCTTGGTATGGTTCAGTGCAAAGGCTCTGATAATGCTTTGTATTTTTTGTTGTTCTTTGATACGTATACTGTATTTTTAATAAGTGAAGCCATAGAGAGATGCTCTGTAAATAGACTATGGATGTTAATCCATTCCTTTAGGAGAGGATATCTGTGTGCTGACAGTGTCTGAGAAGAAGACAGCATAAAAACCGTTGTGCAAAAGAATGTGTGTGTAGCTACATATCTGTTAAGTAACTTCTGAACCTCAAAAGATTTAAATTTCTTACAGTGAAATTACCTACTGAACCTGAGATTTGTCAAGAAACATTTAGTGAATGAGTCTACACTCAGGGCAGGGACTTTTTTGGGCTAACTCTTTCCCCTTCCTGCACAACTGTGGGCATAATATCAGTTTGTACAACTTCTTCCCTGCTGACAATGGAGCTGCCTCTCCTTGGATGCTCAGGGGGAGATAAATCCAAATGTTTCAAACTGGAGCCAGGATGCAGCCAGCTTGTGCTTGGGGTGAGGAGCAGCGCGAGATGGAGTCAGGCCTGTCAGAGCAGATACTGCTCTGTTCTTTGTTGACTAACTGCTTTTGTGTATCTGAAGGTAACAGTCCCCAGGTTAAACTATGCTAGTTCCTCCACTACATCCAGGAAAGAAACATTGAGCTAGGTGTGAAACCACATGCTGCACCACTACTCTCCTGAAAATCAGTGTTTTCCTGGAGGCCCCTGAGAAGCGGGAAACAAAAGAGTGTTAAATTTCTAAGTGACCACACAACCTTACATTGAATCACAGTATGACTTTGTTTGCCTCCATCACTCCCCATTTCTTCTAACCTTCCCCTCCTCGTGTTTTTCCATGCCATAAAAATCGGAGCCAGGCTCTTTATGACCCCGTGGGAGCTGGGTCTTTCTGCTTGTTTGCTCTGCAAAGACTTAGCATACCTTTGGCCACTGTGAAATAACTCAGAGCAACAAGCAGGGTGGCTGGGGCAGGCTCTGTAGAGCTATAACTTTGCATTTCCCTTTGCGAAGCTTTCGTCGGAGAATCTCCTGTATGTGGTGGAATAGGATAAGTAACAAAGATTTGTAATCCCCTTCTCTGAGAACTTAAAAATATACAACCTCAGTAAGGGATGTGCAGTGAGCAAATGTGAGCTTGGAGAGAAAAATGAATTCATTTAAGCAATGTGTTTTTTGTTTATTTAAGAGGAAAAATACTTCTAAGTCATTCTACTACCAGCTTTGACCTTTCCTTCCTGGGAGGGAATAGATAAGCAAATGGAAAATCTGGGGGTGTGGGAAGGAGGGATGAGAAAGGAGAGATATTGACTTTAAGCACAACTCTGTCATATGAGTGTCCATCTGTCCATCCATCTGTGAATATATTGTAATTATTAATAATATGAGTGATGTCATGCGTTCTTGGCAAGAGTATAGGGCCCCTGGGATAGCTCTGGAGCAAGCGAAAGGAAATAATAGTGGTTGTGCACATAGTTAGGGATCCATTCGGCTCACTGGGAGTCAGGTTTTCAGTGTCAAATCCCTCTTTGTGGAAGACCGAGAGCACACTGGATCTGCGTGAAAACTTCCTAGAGAGGTCAGGCTGCTTTTCTCCTCAGAGGAGCACTGTTAGCAGGGAAATACTGAGAGCATGGTCAAAAAACATATAACTTAAAAAGCACATGGTCTCTCTGAACCCTTTCCAAAGCTGCCACCAGCCAAGGAACTTCAGTTTTATAGTTTCACACTTCTTCATTTTTGTGGATTTAACTGGACCAGCAGCACTGTTGCGGATTAACTGGGAGTTAAAAAAGCACTTATGTGGTCCTTCTTCTGCTAAAAGAATGTAGCTTGAAATACTCCTGATGTCTCTGAGGGCTGGGTTAACAACCTGCCCTTGCACCCCTGACGTGTGCCCTGAGAGAGATGACAGCACCAGATTCCAGATAAATTGAACATCAGCTCTTCCCTTTGCTTTGGACGTCTAACAGTGCTTGGAAGTGAGTATTTGAGAAACAGCAGGATCCATAATCCACAACATTTACAGTAGCTCTCCCAGAAAGCAGGGCTCTGTGCTGATTTTCTCCATGCTGAGACAATGGGGTTGTGCTGGGCTGTGGAGGAGGAGCCACCTTGAGTCCAGAGATCTGCTCCCACTGTGTAAGAGGTGAAGCAGCCACTTGTGCCCAAGGCAGGTGCTGGATCCTCTCCGAAGCCTGGCCCATCCACATCCTATTATCCTGCTTGAACCAGGCAGGTTAGTGGCAGCTAATAGGCAAATGCACTGTAATTGCATCTCCTGTCATCCTAAAGAAACAACTGAGGAAGCTGTTGCTTCTTAGAACCACTATATTGACAATTTATTGGTTTCCGTACCCTGATCTCAGTCCAAATGGATCTCACCAAGCTGACAGGAATCTTGAAAGGTTATTAAAATGATTGGAACTGAATTTTTGTGGCATCTGCACCTCTTTGCATCTGCTCTCTGTGGCATGGAGAATAAACATTTTGTTTGTCCCTATGCCATGAATTCTAGAAACCTGTGGAAAAACAAATACATTGTCCTAAAATCAGGCAAATACGTTCTTTAGGTGTAATTTGTAATGTTTTTTCCAGGATTTCTCAATCTGTATTTAACTAATTGTCAAAGCTTTGGACATTTGTTCTCATTCATAGCATGCATTTGGCCTCCGTGCAAAGTGAACTTACAGCTGCTAAATCCAAGTACCTCATTTTAAGGTGATTTGTTTTAGACAAAATTTTAAAGTAAAATACTTTGCCAGCTGTGGCCTCATTTGGGCGATGAAGACTTCACCTCTGTTCGCAGGAGCTGAATGTGGTGTGAGTGTGATGAGAGCTCTGCTCAGGTGGGCTCAGGCCCCCCTTGTCGAGTATGTGTGTGCCTTCTGGGCCCTTGGCGGATTCGGATTTTTTAGGATTTTGGGCTGGGACAAAAGTTTGGTAAGACACCTCTGAAGCTGGAAAAATAAGATAAAGAAATCTGGAGCCTGCTTTAATGTGAGGGACCTGAATAGTGCCGCAGTGTCTGCTGGCAGGTCAGATCTTTGAGTGCACTTTTGTACTTGCAGCAAATGGAGAAAAGAACTGCATCCTCCCAGGGAGCAAATGTGAATCTTTTGTTGCGTTTCTAAGCTCTGCTGTATTCTGAGTGGAAACAGAGAATCTGGAGATGCACATTCCAGTTTGATGGGCTCGCTTAGCACCTAGCGCTAGGAATCTTTATACAAATTTTACAGGTTTTATATATTAGAGAGGAAGGAATGAACAGCAAATGCAAATAGTCCAAGTGAGTAAGTTTAAAAGAAAATGGATAGAAGAAGCTGACCCTGAAGCCTGACCAGGTTCAGCTATGAGCTCTTCTGACAGAGGCCAGGAAAGTGTTTAAAGCCAGGATACTGTATAAGTAACGCAGAACGGTTCCTGTGCAGAGTGACAGCAAAAAAAACCCCTTAAACAACTCAGCATGGAGGAGGTGTAAGGCATATACAAGTGCATAAGGTCATGGAGTTTGGATGTACCCATCTGTAACGTTTTAGTAAGCTGGAATCTGTTAACAAATAAAGAAGCATTTTGCAAGAGAGGGGCTAGATTCCTGAGAAGACAGATGAGAGTACCGAATGTGGTGTGGAGCAGAGAGATGTGAGAACAGTTGGGCAATTCTTGAAAGGTACAGTCACAAAGAAAATAGCTCTCAGTCCAGAAGAATGCCCATCCTTGAAAGCAGTATGCTGAGATCAAGAACAGGAGGAGCTTAGGTAGACTGTCAAGAATGACTTGTTGACAGCATGATCTCTTAAGACTTGTAGTTTCTTAAGGGAGTCTATCATTTGTGCTGTTTAAAACTAAGCCTCTGCTTTTTGCCCCATTTATAAAGCACGAGTGGATGAAGCAAGATTAAAATCTGCTCTAAGGATGTGATCTTTCACTGAGGATTAAATGGTTTTGATGAACAAATAGGCATTTTCTTATTTACAAGGTATGAATTGGTAGAGGGAAAGGATGCAAAATGCAATCTAGTGATGTTTTCTACATGGATATGTATAACCAGCCTGATTAGAGAAACCTTGCAATATTTCTCCCTATGAAAGGTCACTGCCACCTCTGTTCAGTATTGCCTTGTGGAGGAGAGGGAACAGGACTGAGTAAAAGAGGAAAGGGGACAGCATAGAAGAGCAGCAGGAAAATTAGACATGGCGGTATGAAACTTATCCTGGATGCATCTACACATGAAACTCATAAGGAAATAGTGAGGCACAGGGATTCAGATGGAATGAATTTGCATCTGTATTCCAAAGCAGCATAATGGGGAAGCTTCTCATCAGTGATACATATCACTGAGACCGAAAAATCCCTGCTGCATCAGTGCCTATATGCACGAGATTAATGCAAAGTAAAAGATCCCTCCCTAGACCCACCACCCACACATCTGCTGACCACCCTCATCTGCTCTGGCTTCAGCAGGCTACGTGGCTCCATGCATGGTGAAAGGATGGCTATGATTAATCAGGTGCTGCAGGAGATGTCGAATATTTGTGGCCCTGTGGAGCCTGAGGATGCTGTTCTCTGCAGTGAGGACTGGAGGGAGAAGGCTATCTGTTGCCACATAGAAAGAGCAAGAAAAAAGAACCCCACCAAAATGAAAAAAAAAAAGGGTGTTTCTGTGAAACTCATAGGAAGTAAAAAATCAGTAGCTTTGCAGAGCTCTGCTCCCAGTATTATTCTTTGTGATTAGGCTAATGAGCCCTGACTCTTACAGGTATAGTATGCTGTGATACCCACAGGGGTTGGGATCTTCATCAGACAATTAGGTCTCTCCCTCTGTGCAGGCATTTTATAATAAATAATCAGTAATTTTAATACGGTTTTGAAGCCGGTCAGCGCAGTCATTAGCCTGCACAGCTCAGAAGTTCAACTAAATTCACTTACTCAGAGTTGTTTGCGGTATCTTCCCTGGTAATGAACATAAATGTTTTATTAAAGTAAATATTTAGATTTCTTGAATACATTTAAATACTTTTTCTTTTCCACTTAACAAAAAATATGCTTTGATGCATGAAGATGGTTGGGATTCCGGTGTCACGCGTTAGCACGTAATATTGTCTCATATCTGGCTGGTTTTGGTATGTGCCATGGCAAGGAAGAGTTAGTATCTCATGATGTGTCGGAAGAACTGTTGTCCCTTTCTTCACAGATGTGTAAAGAAAATAGATACAAAGAGGAATATGGCCGTATCTTGCATGGAAAAGATAAAATGCAAATCCTCCAGCTTTATTTCTGACTCTCTCAAGATTTCCATCTGGTTTACCAGCATTTTTATTGTGGTCTCCTCTTGTGCTCTGCCCAGCTGGCTTGCTCTGCTGTGCCCTGGTGATATACAGCAAAGGGTGATGTTCTCGGCAGTAACCTACCCTGCCAACTGCAAGATGCATTTCGCCAGGTCTCAACCCTGCAATATTTCTGATAATTTCTTGCTCCCTGCTAAATTCCTAGAAAGCATCTCAAAACTCACTGTCAAAAACATCAACGCTGCTTGGATTACTGTTATAATTTTATTTATTCACTTCTAGCAGTGCATCTCCTTGGATGATTCATTATGGTCTCTTTGTCACAGAGTGCTTGGGAGAAGGTACGAAAATCAAACTAAACGATAGTGTCGGCCAAACATTTGGACTATAATGAAACCAGTTCCTGACCCACAATACTGATTTGCCAAAGATAAATCCCCTTTCAGTTAAAAAGCCAGACTGAACAGATGTCTTGCATGGTGCCCTGTAAATAAGCATCCTGCAGCTCCAGTAGCTCACAATAAGCTGCAAACTCCAAATACTGTTTCTGGATATGACAAATGCAGGGTGTTCCCTCCTTGAATTATAGCTGGTATCACAGAATTAGATTTGGGATATGGGAATCTTGGGCCTACTATAGATAAAAGAGGTCACTGCCTCCTTTTAAAGCATAATATGTAGTGTTCAAACCCTATAGCTTTAGGTGTTTAAAATTGGTGTCTGAGTGAAGCACTTAGGCTTCTACTTAGTCAGAGGAGAGGATTAATTTAGGAACCTATCATGTACCACTGATTAAAAACAGATGCTGAGGACCCAGATGTGACACCTGTGGGCACTTCCATGATAGGTCCCGTACTGGACAGGACCATCTTTGTCCTTCTGGAGAGGCTGATTAGGAGGGGGAAAAAAAAAAAAAGAAAGAAAGAAAAAGAGAAGTGCTGTTTCATTCTGTCAAAGATGGAAACCAATGGTTTACCACATCGTCTTGCAGTGTGGACGAGTTTGTGCACAAAAGGAGCAGGGCAAAACTACCCTGATGCCTGGCTGCCGGTAGGAAGTGCTGATTATCCTCTCTTGGCCTAGGTTGCAGGACGTTAGCAATGAGACTACAGGCAAAAACCCCAATCGATAGCTGCTCTCCTGCTATAATGTTTTTTTTTGTTTCCAGGACCTTTGTGCCTGGCATGTGTGTGCTGTGTAGGAAACAGCATGGTGTGTGGAAAGCATTTGGGTGAAGCTGAACCACACATTTGGCTGCTGAAATGCTAAAATATACCAAATATCTTGCTGAGTTTGGGGCTTGGATGAAAGGCAGTCACCTGAAGCCTAATCTGGTTAAAGAAGAAGGTTATTTATGGTGATTTGAGAAGAAGAGGAGCATGGCATTTACGGTTGGACTCGATGATCCAGTGGGTCCTTTCCAACATAGTGATTCTATGATTCTGTGGCAGCGGAGGTGATGGCTGATGTTCTCTCTGGGCACAGCATCCTTGCCTCTGCACCCTGGGTTTGGACCGGGGCACGTGGACCCTGGCAGGGCGGGGGGAGGGGAGCACATGATGGTGAGAGAGGATGGGGAATTGACTCCAAGATTTCTTTCCTTTCTGACTGCAACTTATACTTAAAATCTTTTGATAATTGTGGTGTTAGCAAAACTTGACAAACGGATTTGCTTATCTATTAGGGTAACGATGCATAGCCAGATTTCTTAGATACTTCTTTTCCCATCCCTGTATGTTACAAATTGCTCTAATGTCACATAAGGGATCGGAAGGGAAACTTCAGCTCCATTCGTATTGGTATTGTTGCTAGGAAACCTCTCCCTTTGACAATGTATGTTGAGCATGCCTGTATTTGCCTTTGGCTCTCCGAAGGACAAAAATCACCATGTGGTGCTGTGTATTGGGGGGGGGGGGCAGGGGGAATTTGAAAATTACTTTAAAATTTTAAACTGTGCCAAATGATGTTCTGGATTGCAGATGCCAATGCTTCTGGTTTTGTACGGTTTGCTACGGGAGCAGATGAGGCACGGTTCAACCCTTCCATGCTTCATGTGCTTTAAAGTCAGGCTGTGTTCTTTGTGTCCCTTCTGCTACCTGTGCTGGCTGGGGGCTGCTGTGCCATATGGGAGAGGCACCCAGAGTGCTTACGCATAGTTACCATTCAGGGGAAGCCAGCTCTTCCCACGTGCGTAATGCGAGGATTCTCTGACTTTCAGAAGAAAACTGCTTGATTTACCAAATTTCTCTTGATGGGAAAGAAGAAACTTCATGATTCTCTCTCTCTTTCTCTCTCTCTTTTTTTTCTCTCTCTTTTTTTTCTCTCTCTCTCTTTTTCTCTGTCTTTCTTTCTTTTTCTCTGTCTTTCTCTCTCTTTTTCTCTTTCTCTTTCTCCCTCTTTCTCTTTCTTTCTCTTTCTCTCTCTCTCTTTCTCTTTTTCTCTCCTTCTCCTTCTCCTTCTCTTCTCCTTCTCCTTCTCCTTCTCCTTCTCCTTCTCCTTCTCCTTCTCCTTCTCCTTCTCCTTCTCCTTCTCTGTCTCCTTCTCCTCTCTCTTTCTCTCCCTCTTTCTCCCTCTTTCTCTCTCTCTTTTTCACTTTCTCTCTCTTTCCTCTTTTTCTCTCTTTCTCTTTTCTCTCTCTCTCTTTCTCCCTCTTTTCTCTCTTTCTCCCTCTCTCTTTCTCTCTTTCTCTTTCTCTCTCTCTTTCTCCCTCTTTCTTTTCCTTCATTTTCTGTGATTTCAAAATGTTAATTTGAAAAATATCCTAAATATCAATTGTGTGTGCATATATGCATGTTAGATTTACATTGTGGTTACTTTTAATAGGGTTAGAAAAACAAGAAAGGACTTGAAAACTATTTTGCTTTCTTTCAAAGAACTGAGAGGAAGGAAGTCTTAATTCTCTAAAAACAGTCTTCATATTTTTCACACAAACTGGCATTCTTTTTTTCTTTTTTTTTTTTCCCGGATGAAAGTCCTGTAGAGGGAAATTGTTTTGCCTGCAGTAGGTGCTGCCAAACACTTTGGATGAAGTGTTGCACATCAGTGTTGACCCTTTTCCTCTTCCTCAATGCAGAAGAGGAAAATCTGGTCTTGTGGCTGTGAGATTACAATTAATGGTGCTTTAAAATTGCAAAGTTTGCAGCGCAATAGACAAATATGTGCCTCAAGACAGTGTACTGAGTGCAGAAAACATGGGTATCCCCATACAGTCTGCATTGCAAGCACATACTGTGGGACTAAAATCTGATAAATTGAGCCTTATGTTAAAGAAATAATTTGCTAAGAGAAATAGTAAGCCTTTTGATTCTTGATTTGCAGTTAGCAGTAATAAAACCTCATGTTGAATAAAATGTTTTGTGGGTTTCTTTGAGGGGCTATGATTTTGATTTCTTGCTGCATCATATATAGTGAAGAATAAAAGGCAAGTGGCAGCTTAAACTGCTAGTGCAGGTCCAATGGCCCTCGCTTTGTCCTCAGCTGACTCTATTGTCTGAAATGTACATGGGATTGAATAAGGGAGCAGCTCAACGCCTCTGGACTTGCTGCTGTTTCAGCTGTTAATGGTATGTGCATCCAGTGCCAAGAGTTTTCCCAGGACAAAGAAATGTTAATGAAACATCCCAGTGAATCCTAACCTCTGAAAAGCAGCTCAGAATTAAGCCAGCACCTCCCCATCACCCTCAGTCCTCAGACGTAGCCTTATTGCACCCTCTGCCTCCCTTCCAGACGCTGAACCCTGCTCCGGGCAGAAACCCTTTGTCCCTGGCCCCTGCTCCTCTTCTCTCCCCCTCGCCCCTGCAGGCACCTCATTATCCATCACACCATCTCCTATCTTCCTATTAATTCTCCTCTTGGTTTTTCATACCCCTAATATCATGTATATTTATTCTATGTTAAATTATTTTTATTAAAGCAGCATCTGGGTCCTGGCAGAAGAATCAGGTTGACCAGCATCATTCTTGCAGTGTAGAAAGGTTCAGTTTTGCAGTGTTTCACACCAGCAAAATCAGTGCCTCCCTTGTGAACCAATGTACTGCTTCCAAGGTGCAGCCCAGGACCTGCTCCTAGAGTAGTAATAATAACTAATAATCATAGTCCAAGACTATTGCTCCTAAAGAAGGAAAAGGAGGAGGAGAAGGAGGAGGAAGAGGAGCAGTAGTAGTAATAATAATGATAATGAAGATGATGATGTAGATTTCCTTTTTTCCTGTTAACTACCTCTAAAGGTCCAGTAAAGAGGAACTGGTTTTACTTAAGACATTTGTTTCTCCTGATGTCCAGCGAATGCGTTTCCACAACTCCAGAACTGTCTTTGCCCAGCTTTGCTCATAGTGTTCACAGAGGTGTGATTTCGAGGGGCCTCTCAACATGGGGAATTTTCTATTTTTATCACAATTACCACCACACCTGTGCTATTATAGATACATCTTCTGTGTTGTACTACATGAATTAGGAGTTTGTCCCCATGCCCTTCCAATATTTACCTTCTGCCTTCTGAGCAAGCTACAGGTGTGCGCTGCAAGAGTAGATGAAAATGTGATTTTTGAGGAGGGTGATGAGAGTTCAGTGTCCATAATGTGTTCATCTTTAGATAAACTGGTTAATCTGCTAACTCTTCAGGCAATTATTAAGGTTTCTAGAGGTATTTATCAGGTTAGCTTTTACCTCATCTGTGAGGATCCAGAAGGACTCTTGACAGTACTGGGGAAGAAGTAAAGTTTGGTAGCTCACATCATGGTTTTATATACATGAAGTTGCATAAAATCACATCATCTCTTAAACTAATATTCCATACATTAAACAGGGAGCATCATGGGTGATGTGTTACCAGGTGCAGGATCCTGACCTACATTTCTGCACTGGAACTTGTGCATGGGTATTTCTACTTTAGTCTACCTTTAGGTTTGATACATTTAGGTTTTTGTCATCTACTTTCAAGGTTTACATAGATGTGAGTTCTGTTTAATGAATATTTTAATCTGGCAGCTCTGTGTTGATAAGAAAACAATCCTTTTCAAATGCTGAAAATTTGTTACTTTTCCTTGAATTTGCACCTGAACAAATGGCTCAGCGAATATTAATCTATTTTCTCTCAGAATCTTTTTGTAGCTTTCCACCTGCAGCAACTTTGGCACAGAGGCTATATAGATAAAATTTAATTCACCAAACACACCTGCATATGGTAGCATCTCCATTTTCCTGACTATCCTTTCAGAGTATTTGCTACTGAAACCAGTGAGATATTTACTTACATTTTCACAACTCTTTGAGAATGGTCATTATCAGAATATATCATCATGCGTGAAGTATCCTGATTTTAACCTGCCTGTTCATATTTACTTCATGTAATGACAGTATGTGCCCAGTAAATAACATAATGCATCTCAAGAAATGAAAGTTTTTTTGAATAAATAAATAATGGTTTGCTGATTAGTGGATCTTTTGGCTTTGATAATGTACTGTGTAAGAGAAAGTAAATAGAAATATCCTTCTGGGCATTTCCGAACATTAAAATGCCCTCTGCATTTTGTTGTGTTTAAATGTACAACCACATCAGAAGCCTTGAGACCTGTTTAGATGATCTTGCAAACAAATATCACAGATATTGCCAATAGTCATACCCATTGGGGTTGGGGACTTTTAAATCTAAAAATATGACAAAGCAAAGGATGTATTTTAAACCCGCAATGTCTAGTTGTTTAATGATAATTTATGCCACTGGTGACACCAGAGTGCTGTGTGTATTTGGGATCTGTGCATTACTTTTGGTAAACAATATCTTCTGCTTGAATTTTAAAAGCTGTGATATGCGTGGAACACATCATGTTGCGTTGAGCTATGCGACAGGGCGAACCTGGCCTAGGTTCTAATACAAACCGATGCTCATGTCATGCTGCATGAGGACCCTAGAAAACTCGTCAGACCTTGTGGGAGAGCAGAACCAGATAAGTGTGAGAAGGTGGTGGATTGAGACCATTGGCTGTCCTTGTAAAATCATCTCAGATTCCGTAATTAAGCTGAGCTTTAGCTAAAAAGTTGCATTTGTGGAAGGAAATAATATAGGAACAGTGAATCCTGATGATTCAGAGTTTTGGGATGGTATTCAGTTTAGCTTGATGCGAGTGACTTGGGTGGAGACCAGCAAGACACATGAAGAAATATAACGCCTCCCACTGAGACTGAACATAGAGACATGCCCAGTTTGCAAATCCTATCACTGAATCATTTTCACAAACTATGGCTTAGGTAAAAGACAGAAATCTATCAAATGTTGTACAGATTAACTTATCACCTAGTTAAATGGGCTGTCAGTCTGGGCTGCCTGTACTTGGCAGGGCGAATTCAAATGCATGTAAATTTCCCTGGTGGCTGACGAGCAACGATGGTGGAGCTGTCAACTGATGACATGTGAAAATACATTAACATTGTTTAAAATGTATTTGAAAGGGATAGCTCATATTTTGATAACATTTTCACAGGCAAATGATTTGTATGAGATCTGAAATACTGACCATACAATTTATGCCGGGAGGAATTTTTTTTAATAGCAACTCTTCAGATATGTTTTGCGCTTAAAGGAAGTCCCCAAACAATTAACGATTACCACACAAACCGGTTTGAGTCCCATGTGCCACTATTGTACGGAGTCACTGTTCCGATAGCCTCACTTGTCACTTCCACTTGATCTTACCAAAAGTGATTAGAAACTTCAAAAGAACCAATTACACAGGCCATTGTGTTCTAGACCTGGTGCTTTCTTTTAAGCCTTGTGTTCCTCCCTGCATTTGGATTCTCCATGTTTAATTTCTCATATTTGCAAGACAGATATCTTGACTTAATGACAACATCAGAAAACAGAAATACTGAAAGCCCCATACTGCTTATAGCTTTCCCTACTAATTCTTTTAGGGCTTAGTGACTTCTTAACAGCTCCCCCCATT
The DNA here is from genome assembly GCF_017976375.1 of Cuculus canorus. Lineage (NCBI taxonomy): Eukaryota > Metazoa > Chordata > Aves > Cuculiformes > Cuculidae > Cuculus > Cuculus canorus. Next base: position 31,463,204 of record NC_071407.1, read on the forward strand.
AACAAACTGGGGAGGCACATGGTTTGTGATGGTCACTTCATGTGTTTCCAGTTACACCAGCTACTGTTTTAATAAGTGGCTTTGAAAGGTAGAAGGAAGATGCAGCTCGCTGTAGAGAAAGGTCGTAGGATGTGAACAAGAGTTGACTGAGCTGTGTGATAAGAAAAACATTTGAAGCATGTGATTCGAGATTCATCCTTTAGTCTTGAATCTTCAGGGGTGAAAGGGGAGAACTTAGCACAGTCTAAAAACAGCAGATCTCACAGTTCAGCAGTCAACCATGGCGTCTGATACATGAAAAAAATTACTTATGCTGTCAGCTTCCATTATTTACATGATCTTTCTATGGTTGAGTCGTGGCTGTAGATGTGCAATTCAGCTAGAAAAATTGCATATTTACACAGATGGGTGCTGGCATGTGACCAAGGCTTAAGCAAAATGCATGGTTAGAGGTAGAAATCAAATACAGAGTGGTGAATCTGTTTTTGAGGAGTTTGGTTACGAGGTGTAAATGTTTACAGAAGCTTCTAAGTATGAAAAGCTCTCTCGGAAATGGGGATTCTTAGGAAAAGGAAGGTATTGCAAATAGCTTTGGATGTTTGCTCTCCTTCACTTTCTGGTGTGTCTGTATAGTGGGTTTCAGAAGATGCTTCAGGGCATCTCCACTTTTTGTAGCAAGGACAAACATGATGCAAGTGCAGTCAGAGAAGTTTGACTTAAAAAAGCTTTTCTTAGAATAGCAGAAGCTGGATACCAGTGTGTAAATGTAGTGACTCACATGTGGGAAAACAAACTTGGTGGTTCTCCTTCACAGAAGCATCTTATGATGAAAAAGAGACAGAAATGTCAGTATAGAGGTCCTTTCCTTTCTCATTCCCTGTTTCCTCTTTGCTGTTGTGGACTGTGTGTTGAAATGAACTCTTTCAGCCATAACTTGGATTACAGTATAATTAAGTCAGTAGAAACTGATAAGTAAAATTGTTTTCTTTTGTGCACTATAAAGGTGGATTAGTAGATTCTGGGAATGACTGCTTGCCTTAGAAGCGTCTCAGACTGACAACCTGGAGATAAGAGATGAAGTGCCTAGCCTTTCCGGTGACCACAGAAAACTTTCATAAATTCCTCCTTCCATCACCGGTCATTTCTGAGTTCTGCCTTTTGGATGCCACCACCTCTATGTGCAAAAGGGCTATAAAACATTTCAGTACTGTGCTGGCTCTCTTCCTGCTGAGAAGTTTGCAGAGAGGGAGTCCTCTAGCACTGGCAACCTGATCCCAGAGCAAATGCAGGTGTTGGGAAAGCTTACAGAGTCTCAAACTGGAAAGGATCTTCTGTTACAAAGTGTATACAAAACTTGTCATTTTACCATGATTATCTTGATATTAAATAGTAAGGTGAGTTTTTTCTCGTGGTGTCAGTCCTATGAAAGGGCATCTTCCTACCAAACTTTCAATGTAAGAAGAAATCATTCACCTGGCTTTGATCTACGAAGTTCAAATTCCTGTAACATGTCAGCAGGATGGACCCCGGTGCTGCAGGGCACAGGTAATCGAGAAATGGAAAGGTGAAGGCGGGGAAAGAAGGAATAAGGGAATTGGGCCATGCCTTCAGAGAGGCTGCCAAGACAGGCAACAGGTTCTCTGTTGATATTAGTGGGCTGTGGTTAACTTGCAACAACATGTATTTCACATTAAAACACTATAAAATATTTGTAGGTGTGTTTATGCCTTTCTTTAGGGTGTGACTCTCCCTCCCTTAAGAAGTGCCCTCATGGGTTGCCAGGTATTTAACACATGGAATAGGTACGTAAAATCCATTTAACCTGTTAGTGAATCAGTTGCATTTCCTTTGGGGGTGGTATGATGTGCAAACCCTTTCCGTCCAAAACTATGTTGCTTTTACAGTTACGGACTTTTTTCCCCCTGCTGCTCTTAGCCTGGTTAATATCCATTCGTTTTATAAACTAGAAAAAAAAAAGACCACAGAAACTCTTGTTCATGTGGAGGCGTTTCTTTATGAAAAAAAGAAGAAAAGACACATAGTTTTTGTACTGTTAAGGAAAGCAAGTAGAGCTAGGTTTTCCTGAAATAATTCATTCAGTAGATGTTCTTGTATAGAGGGGGATACCCCCTCACACACACTAACCAGTCTGTAATCACTTCTAACAATTCAGAAGTTTCTGATTGTAGGTGCACAAACCTATAACAAGTTAACAGCAAAGCAAATCACTCAAAAAAAGAAAATGAATAAGGAAAATGCAATGCCTCAACTTCAAGAACCCCTGCTCACCACCACTGCCAGCGCATCCCCTTTTCATCAGGTCAGCCTTGCCAGAAGCAGTATATAAGCAAAGAAGGTAAGTGACAGTAAGGCTGTAATATAAAGCGGGCCTCTGCCTCCGTCTGCATACTTCTGCTGATTGCTTTTCCCGTTACACAGCCAGTTCCACCCCTTGGTGTATAAATTACACTTGTTTTGTGCAGCTGCAAATGTCTAGTCGTCGTGCTACTTTGCTTTGTCACTTATGTCCACTTACAGCTGTTTCTGACTGTCTGACGCTCCCTTTGCTGCTCTCTCTCCTCTTTGGTGCAGTTTGTGCTGCACCCAGGTGTCTGGGAATAGCTGCTGCAAGGGGAAAAGTCCACTTTTCCTCTGTGGAAAACTGACTTCTTGAACTAAACCTATCTCCAAAGCACTTTCTATGTTCTTGTACTTTTTCCCTGCCTGTCTCTTTCCAGTGAGGAGAAAATACTCACCCCAGTGCAGACAGAGGAGCGGTCAGCATTGCTCTGCTCTGGGGCTGTTTGTGATGCCGGTGTCATCCTTTATGCACCCATTTTGTACCAAACAGCTCTTGGAAAGGATAAGACATTTCAGTTGATGTTCTCCGTGACAAACAGGCTGCCCAGGGAGGTGGTCGAGTCACCTTCCCTGGAGGTGTTTAAGGAACGGGTGGATGAAGTGCTTAGGGACATGGTTTAAGGGAGTGTTAGGAATGGTTGGACTCGATGATCCAGTGGGTCCTTTCCAACCTGGTGATTCTATGATTCTATGACTCAGCCCTGCTATGAAAATTGCTCAGTCACATCTTTTGTTTAAAGCTATCCTTTTACTCGAGGTTTTTCAGGACCGGTGCCTGCTAACCCAGTTGTGGGAAGGTCTCCACTGAACTATCATGACTTTGGGCACTTGTGGTTTTTGCTGATCAGACTGCCCAGGTGTATTCAGTGCTTGGCACAGCACCACCCAGATGTCTGAGATATCTCAAATGAACCTCTTAATTTAACTTAGATTCTTTGCCCAAGTGTAGAAATCTTGTTGTATTTGATTTTTCCCATTTTCTTTCCCCTTTCTTTTTTTTTTCAATACAATTATAGATAATATAGTAAGACGCAAAAGTCTTCATTAAAAATGCATTTTGTAAAATTGAAACTTAAGTGTCAGGTTTTTCTACCAGTCTGTCAAATACTTGACAATTAAAATAGCTGCTTTTAAAAATTTAATAAGACACAATAAGGTAAATGCACAAAAACCTTTCTCATTCTTAGGATAAAGCAGAAACATAACAAGTCCATTATATTTCCTTAAAAAAAATGTCCCATTTGCAAAATATGGCACAATCTATTTTTAATTAAACTAGTATATGCAATTTATTACCTGAGCTGTGTTTATTAATATTTAATATTTAATTTCAAATTAATTATCTAAGTGAAAGAGTACTCAGCTGTGCTGAAGAGACTCACAAAACAGCAAGCATCCTGCACCAGCCAAAGGAAATACACTTCTGTGGCAGGTAAGCCTGGTGTGTGCAGCTGGTCTGTGCTTTAAGGGAATGATGGCAAAAATATACAACAAAAAAATATACAACAAAAGTTTTAGGTGCAGTCACCATCCAGTAGAGAAATGCAGGCTCGCTCAGGAGATGAATGACTCATGTTCATATATTTGTAAAGTTTAGAATATTTGCTGGTAATTCATCTCCAACTTTAGCCTATGTGACAGTAGGAATATCCCATGCAATCAGGATCTGACCTCCCCAGGTTGCGTCTTCCATCCGTTTGCTGCGTAGTTCGCCCCACGTGTGTGCTGTAGGCAATTTGGCTTTAGTTTTTCAAAATACAGACTTTCTTCCCTCTCCTACATGATGTGATGAACAGAGCAGTAGGTAGCAACTCTGACATTTAAAGTATGATTCCTGAGTCAGCACCCAGACTATCATCGTGCATCATTTTGGGCTGTTGGCAAACACAAGAAGGCATCTCCACATTGGTTACAC